>NC_088920.1:2950000-3117500 GCF_038396675.1 Hydra vulgaris
ATCATTCATTGTAGAAAAGGTTTTGGATATGTCATTATTTGTATGGAATAAATATAAAAAACAAAATTTTAAATAAACTAATCTGCTCACAAAAAAAAAATTAATTATTATAGTTGTAGATGATGATGATAATGATGTTAATTTTTTAATAAATTGTTTTATTTTATAAATATTTTTAAAATTTGAGTTTATAAATAGTGATATACCGGTTAAAAATATATTTCTGTTTGTTTAACCAGCTGGGTCTTCCACAGCGACTTCATATCCATCAGATGATGCTTCGAACCCAGGTAATTCTTAATTAAATAGTGGTATATAAAGAAAACAAATGATGAAAGTAGTAATGATAGGAAATATCATGAATATGTTGCAAAACATGATCGAAATGATGATGATTGCAATGATCATGATGATTTTGTAAATTATCATGTTAGTTTAAATACTTAATGTAAAACTAACTAATGAAACGTTTGGATGTAATCACGTTTAAATATAAGTTCAAAATTTAAAATTATAATTAAACTTATCTATATTTTAACTTCTTTGAATTTATCAAGTTTTTTATTAAATAATCCAGCTTTAAGATCACTAAATATTTTATATTTAGAGATCTTAAAAGTATATAAGGTATGGTTAGTTTTTCAAAATCTAAAATACCAAATGCATAATTCTATGTGCAGTTAAATAATTTCATATGGAAGATGTTTTTTATTGGTTAAATAAAACTGAATAAAAAATGGAGTATTTGCATTAAATACTTATTAACATACAATATTTTTCTTTACTTTTCTATTGAAAAGTTATCAATGAAAAAATTGTCAAGTGTTTTTAATAAATTGACATTACTGGATAAAATAGTAACAATTATTAAAAACATATTGTTGCATTGTTCATCTTTAATAATCTACTTATATAGGAATAAGTGTGTCAAAGTTGTTTCTTGTAAATCACTTTTTATAAGATTATGGGCTTGCAGATTTTCATGAAATAATTCATCCTCTTTATAGTATTGCATAACATTTTCTGAATCACTATTCTTAAAATATTATTATCAATAAAAATATTAGTGTCAATAAAAATTTTCCTAAAAATTTTCCTGTATTTTTCCTCATACGGTTTTTTGTTTTATATTTGAATTGAAATTGTTAAACATACAATTGTTTTTAAATTGGGCATTGCTTTTTAAACTTGTGCATTTACAAATTAAGTTGATTTGAGATCGCTAAAAAATTTTTTTATAATTTGATGTTTTTATTTCCAAAAACAAACAAGGTTTCCTAAAAAAATCATAAAAAGCTTATTATGAGAATCTTTTACAAGTTTACAACTTTTACAATAAATGACTTAAATAAGAATAAATTACAAAAAGAGGTGTTATAAATATGAATCATTTCAACAATATTATACATTAAATAAAGGTTGGATCTCATTGTCAGAACCTATATACAGCTATGCACAAAAGTTTAATCAAGATTTTTTCATAGTTATGTGCTAGTTTTTCTACTTTTAAAGTTGAATGGGTATGGATTTTAAGTTTATTTATTTTTGTGTTTTGCTATTTGTTTATTTTTATAGAACAGACAAAAAAAAAATTTACACATACTTTATGTGGTCTTCCACAAGGCTTTTATATCCATCAATATTACATCAAATATTATATGCAATTAATCTCTAAAATTTCAAATTTGAAATTTCAGAGATTAAAAGATGAACGTCTGGGATATTCTTGTTTGACAATCTTGTTTCCAATATTTGCAGTATTCTTGCTAGTATTTAAACCAAATTAGCAATTCTTTGAATTGATAGTTTAATTTAGTTTAATTTAACTGAATTTAAAATTATTTTAGTCGAAACTTTTTACTCTTAAATTGTTAAGTTTACTATATATATTAACTTTGAAATAAAGTTTAAAGTTTACTATATATATATTAACTTTGAAATAAAGTTTAAAGTTTACTATATATATATTAACTTTGAAAAGACTAAGTTTATCTTACATTTGAATATAAAGCAAAGAAGATTTAAGACATTTTTAAAATGTTTTTTCATTTTTTGGGGTTATTTAAATAAAAAATATACATTTGACCATTTAATTATTTATTACCCATTTAAAAATTATGGTCTTAAATTGTTAACTTGTAACAAGATTTTCTAAAATAAAAGAGTTGCATAAAGCTTGTCCTCCATTTGTCTAAAACTTTATTTTGTTATATTTTAATATAATAATAATAAACTATTTAACTTTTACTTCTACTTTCTTTTGATTTTATTTGTGTGAAATGTATCAAGTTTTCTGCGATATTAATTTAAACATTTTCGCAATTAGTTTTTTTTTCATTTTAATTTAGCAATGTTTTGTCATTCATAAAATTTTTATTAAGGGTCATCTATAAAGTAGGTCGTGCTAAATTTTATTTTGAAATAAAAGTATGATCATTTGCTTTCTTGCGTAGATATTTTAATTACACATAAAGCACTTTAGAATTTACACTACTTTAAATTTCTGTGTGGTAGCCAATAAAAACCTACTTCTATTTTAAAGTTTGATTTTGTGTGATTTACTAAATGGGTAAAGTGTTTCACAGTAAATTTGTCTATAAATTGCGAGCAGTTTTTAGTTTGATCCCCCCTTTTCCCTGGTAATACCACGCCTAATTAATTTTTAAGGGCAGCAGCCTTATTTGTTAAGATTTGTTTTTTGGAGTTAAAGAGTTGAGAAAGGATTGTAGCCACAATATAGTATCCTTTTCGATTATAGTGGTCCTTACTGGCCTTATTACTGTTGATGTTAACAAAATTAAAAAAAAAAAAGAAAAAACAACCAGTTAAGTTTCTGTATATAATATACTCAGTTGTTAAATCTACCTAGCATGCTCCAAAATATTTACTTGCAAAAGTTAGCCTTAGCAATGATCTATTTATTATTCTTCCTACCATTATTAGCAAAGTCTTAAAATTATTAGTTAACAGACATAAAATATCTAATTCTAAAGAAAAGTTATATTGTGCATTAGGTGCCAATTTCCTCATTAATCTTGCCTCAAATGGTTTATCTTGGAAAGTTTTTCAAATTATTAAACTATCATTCACTACTGACCTTTCAAGTAAATCATATATACATAATATATATAATATATTGCAAAGTTATCACCTGCTTAGTTGCTTTTTACCATGGGTGCCATTTTCTTACTTCTGAATCAATTCTTTTCCTCTATTAATCTCCAATTCCTCTCTTGTTCATACGGAATAATGTTGTCATATTTGGTTGGTTTTTCTCTAGTTGCAAAGCTTAAGTCTGTCTCTTTGTTAGTAGACGGCATTTCTTTTTTACCTCTATTAAAGCTACTATCAATCATAACTCTCAATACCCCCCATTCCTTTAGCTTTGACATTTTCTTTGATAACTTCTGATAACCTCCTATGAACCTTATGATAACCTCCTATGAATCTTATAATGATCATTAATACTTTGATGTTAAGTTTATAAAGTTTTTTTTTTTTAATTTTGCTAAAGATGAGTTTTTTATGGCTTAATTTAAATTTTAGTAAGAATTTCTATAATTTAAAAGAAATTTTATAAGAAATTTTGGTAAAAAAAAAAAGGTTTTTATTAGCAATAACTTTAATCAGTTATAACTAAAAAGTTTGTTTGAACAACTTTATGCTTAAGTAAGACATAATAACAAATTAAAAAGATTATCAAATATAACATTAACTTAAAATAAACTTCTGTTTAACTTCAATACTTAATAACTACCAATAAAAATCATAAAAATTAATTTTATTCATAATATTCGCTATATAATATTTACTACACATATTATTATAAATATTTTTAAAAGTTTAAAATTAAAAAAAAATTAAATTAAAAGATCAGACAAAGTTGTTTAATTTTATCAACCCTTTTTTATATGTTTATATGTTTTTTTTAATTTGTTTTTTAATGTTATTCATCTCTGCAAGACAAAGGAGACCAATACAGTAGCGGAGGCAGTTTTTTAAAAATCTTTTTATTATTATTATTGTGGTTGCAACCCTCTCAGTCAACTTCAAAACATGAAACTTGACAAGTGAGGCCGCTTTGCAAAGTAAAAAGTTGTGTAATAGCCTTTAATAAGGTTTTGCTAGAAGTCATAACTTCAATAAATTTTAGTAAAAATAAATTGGTTCGTAGTGATAATTTAAAGTGAAAATTTTGTCGAAATAAAAACAAATAAAAAAGTTTATATATAGACATAATAACAAACAAAAAGTGTATCAAATAAAATAACATTAACTCTAAAAAAAAATTTATTAAAAATGATTTCAATCTCAAGTCAATAAAAATCAAGTTTACAAAAAATTATTTAAATTCATTAGATTTAATATAAAATATATTTTGATAATCATTTTATGTTTGTATAAAATTGTAGTAATAATGATTAGCATCATCATGATCATGAACATTAGCAAAATCTTGATTATGATTGTAATAGAAATTGTTTTGTTTTATTTAGATCTGTTAAGGATGTCAGATGAACTAAAAAAATATTATCTTAAATTTTATGAGAAAATTAGCGAACTTCAACCGTTTTCAAAAGCATCTGTAAATGTTGATCTGATACAAAAATTTGTTGATCTATGTATTGTAGATGCAGTGAATGCTCAAGTGGAACGCTTAGTAGATACTGTTTTTAGTGTTGAACGAAAGGAATTTCTTGAAAAGCAAATCAGTTATACACCAATTCCATATAGTGAAATATTTGCAAAACAAAACTCTTTAATATTAATATCTGGTATAGCTGGTATTGGGAAAACATGGTTGCTTAGGAAATGTTTGCTTGATTGGTCAAATGGTTTAATTTGGAAAAATGTTGAACTTGTGTTTTATTTGGAATGTAGGAGGCTTAATCAACATCAAAATATTTCTAATATTAATGAATTGCTAAATGTTTTCTACAAAGATATTGTAAAGGACTTTAAATTTAGTAATCATACTGCACTATTTATAATTGATGGATTAGATGAATTCAAATATTTCAATGACTTAATAAATCCAAGTTTGACTTGTAATTATCCAATTGTTAATGCTTTAGAAGAAATTCAAAAATACAAACATGTAATTGCTGGTAGAGTTTATGCAATAGATCAATACCAAAAAATTTCTACAGAACATAGCGATAAGTTAACCATTCAAATAATGGGGTTTAATGAAAATGGAATAAATAACTATGTAGAAAATCATGTTGTGAAAGAAAAAAAAGAAGTTGTAAAAACAACTTTAAGGGAGTCTCCAAATGCAAAAGCCATGGCATCTGTTCCATTTTATTTATCTTCCATATGTAAAATTATTAGTTATTCGAAAAAAATTGATGAAAATTCATTCTTGACAATGACAGATTTGTATACAAATATTTTTTTATACTTTTTGCGAAAACACATCATTAAAAACAATAAATTTATGTATGAGATAATGGAAGACAGTTCCAATAAAAAATATATTTTAAATATTTGTAAAATTGCATATAAAATGTTTGTTAACAATAAAATTGTTTTTTCCAAAGATGAAATTCAAGCTTTTATTAATGACTTTGACAGAAATAAAGGTAATTTTTTTGGATTTATAGAAAGGATTGAAACAGATCTCGGTTGTTATTATCAGTTTACACACTTGACAATAATGGAGTTTTGTGCATCCGTATATGCATATAATTGTTTAAGTAGTGATGAGATTATGGCCGATGAGAAGCTGAAGAGATGCTTATCAATGATTTGTGGATTAGCTAATAAAAACCCAAACAGTTTATTAAAGTTTCTTGTTAACCTGGATCCTTCAAAAAAATCCTATAAAGAATCTTCACTTTTGATTCCTATTTTTGGTAAGTTTAAAAATTTTGTTTCATTTTTGTGAGCTTATTTTAGATAAACATTCAGGTGTTCAACAAGATGTAAATAAGATAGAGCAGGAGTTCCTAACCCTGTGGCCCCGGGCACCATGGTGCCTGTGGAATGACTTGTATGTACCAGCCCCTGTTCAACAGTGAAAATTTTTCTTCATAAATATTATTAAAAATGTAAAATATTTTTATTTATTTGTTAGAATTTTTTTTTTTAAGTGCCTAAGTTTATCAAATACATTCAAATGTTTGTGATATTGTATGTATGAGTGCTTCCTTTGCTGGCAGTACTTGTCGCTAATTGTCTAGTTGTGTGCCAGACTCTAGCCTGTAATGGGATTGCTTTTTGCACATCACTTCTTGTACACGCTAAAAACCTTAAGTAGCTACATGCTTGTACCACCCCGATTAAAAATAGGTGGTGCCCGCCTACCAATTTATTAGAGTGTGCTCTAAAGTACAAAAAGGTTGGGAACCCCTGATATAAAGCTTTTTACTTTATTTTTGTTTTTACAATGTATTGAATGGTATAAAATATTATTTTATATTTGATATGTTTCAGAATGATAGGCAAGTTTTCTAAAAAAAATTCAAAGATATAAACTTTATCTAATTTGACAAAAAATTATTATTTGTGTGGCCATTGCTCGCTTTATAAATGCTGAAGGTGGTGATGTGATTTTGGTTATTTTTAGATAGGACTTTTTAATTGTTTATTCAATTTTTTTTTTTGAGGAGGGGGGTTGTTTTTTAATTTAGAGTTAATTAAAAGATTCTTTTAGAAACAAATTATTATTTAAAAATTCCACAACTGTTTGCACAAATCTTATATATAAATATATATAAAACCATCAAAATTAATATTTTTATCATTAATAAAATATTATAAATAATGTTTATAAAAATGTTTTGTTTTTGATTTAGTAATTATAAATTGTTCACAAGATAAATTTATGGTGGTACCCGCCACCCTACCAATATTTTTCAATTGTTCGCACAAATCTCATATATATATATATATATATATATATATATATATATATATATATATATATATATATATATATATATATATATATAAATCCTTCAAAATTAATTTTCCCTTAATTAATTAATTTAACCCTTCAAATATTTTTTCATATATTTACTTACATAAAAGTATGTTTTTTGTGGACAAATTATCTTTTTTATTATCATTAACAAAATATTATAAATAGTTGTAGAGTGTTTATTAAAATGTTTTGTTTTTGATTTAGTACATATAAATATTTTATAAAAATTGTTCACAAGATAAATTTATGTCTTGAGTTCACTTTTATGAAGCTTTTAACAACTAACTTAAATTCTTTTCTTAGCATGAAATCACTTTTAAAACCCCTTCGACAAGAAATTAAAATTTTTTTCCTTATTCAAAAAAAAACCTAATCGAAAAATTTTTAGAGAGCAAAAATTATTTTAAACTTTGTATTTAAGAACAAGCGTTAACGTTTGTAATAACATTTTGAACAAATAACTTGGAAACATTAATTTTTCTAAAATAAAGTCATTATCATTTTTAAAAGATTGTTCATAATTTTTTTTTTTTTTTTTTTCATTTATATTGTTTTTATTTCTAAAATTTTTTTATATATTATTTTTATTTCTATAATTCTTTCTTTTGTATGCTGAATTTAAATCTTTAAACAACTTTTATGGTTTAAAATTTTTTTTATAAACAACATCGACTTCAAACAATAATTGTTTCTTAAAGAAATATTACAGTTCTTATTGTCAAAATCAACACAAAATTAAAAATGAATTCCTAAAAAATATTTTTTTAGCTAAAACAATTGATTTCTTCATTTCCTATTTTGCTCCTGCAAAGTATTATTTTAATTTCACTAAAAAAAGCATAAAATGGTTTTTAATTTATAATGGTTTTATTATGTTTTTTTATTCTTTTACTTGTTAATAACTTACCCAGTATTTTTTCATCTTATTTGGCATTTTAAATAATTTTATGTGCAATGCTAGATTATTAGACTGAATATTAACATCTAAATTATGATGTGTGGTTGAACTCACATCATTCTAAGTTTATTTGCAGAAAGTGTGTGCATATATATATTTTTTTAAATCACTTCTTCACAATAGAGTTTGCACCATTTGTAAAAAACCATCTTAATGTTATGCTAAATTGTTCAAAAGAAACACTGTTTTTATATAATTTAATTATAACCCACAATGGCAACCAGCAAGTTTTACTTTTTTGTAGATCATATACTTTGTAAAAGTTAAAAAGGACAAAATAAAACACATTCCCAGTTTTATTTTATTACAAAAGCCAATGCTAAAGTATATACTAAAATATCAGAGTATGGTTTACTCTATTTTGATAAATTTATAAGTATTAGTAAAATGGGTACTTTTCCGAGATGTATAAATGGTAAAATAATACATCAGCTAACGGCCTAGTAGTATACAAGCAGGTGTGAGTCCTTATTGTGTTAAACATCTAAGAGTCTAAATCTAGATCTTGGTCTCGTGAAAAGTCTTGTTTTTGGTCTTGGGTTGACTTTGTGATGCCTTGGTCCAGATATTGGTCTTGAAATCTTATAGGTCTTGAGCAATTATTAATTGGTCTTGACTACATCTCTTGACTACATCTGGTACCTAGAAGGCATTTTTTATCATTTATATTTAAAAAGCCATAGTTTTGCAGAATATTATAATATAATCTCATAATGCAATATAGTCTCCTAACCATGCAGACATAACATTACACAGTCTGCAAAGAAAATATAACAGTTTTTTGTGTTGCACTTTACAAGAAAATAATAATCCTTTTTAGTTGAAGTTTTGTTTGATTTTCAGCAGTTTTGGTTGAAAAAGGTAAATAAAAGAAGACAAATCTCTTCATTTATTTACCTTCGTCTTTAAATAAAATCTTCTGCAGTTATCATCTCATTTTTTGCTTAAATGGAATACAAAGAAATATTTTTCTTATATTCTGTCACCTTCTCGTTTAAGCATGTTTTTTCTTTTTTGCAGATCTGTCACAAGGCCAGCCATTTTTTGTACACTGCTCAGTTTTAACAACAAATAAATCTCTATCTTTTGGCAATGTTACAGTTTTTTTTTCAATTAAAGTCTGATATTTCATTTTCTTTAGCATTGATTTTCTCAGTGCTTTCTTATTTTTTGGACAACTGTGCCTTCTTCCTTTTTATTTACAGCCAGCTTTAACTTTTTTTTATTGTTTGTCATTTCTGGATTCTTTTCATAAGTTTATGGCATCTTAGTAATATAATTTAGGCCCCAAAACAAATTTGTATTGATTACCCATTTTACCCCAGACTTTAAATAGTTTTGTGAATTGTTTCAGCAAATGTTTTTTATGAATTTTCCAGCAAACTTTTGTTTTTGATGATCTTATGGAAAATTTTTGATAAGTCCTAAATAATCCTATACAATATTTTCCCATATCTTGCACAACACAACATTACAAAATATTATAATATAAACATATTTACCAATGTGGTTGCGGTGTACTGGTGGAGCACTTGCCTCATAAGCGAAAGGTTACGAGTTCGATCCCTAACACATGTCCCTGGTAATAAAGTGCTCAACTTTGTCAAGGTGTTTCGGAGTTAATAGAGGGTCGTAACTTCAATTATAGTAGCCTCTTTGACTTGCTTACTCAGCCTTGGGAAAATGATTTAACATGTATTGAATTGAATTTAATTTTGAAATTAATTAATTGAATTTTTCTGTATTGAATTTTAAATTTTTATATATATATATATATATATATATTTTTTTTTTGCAGCTTTTCTCACAAAAAGACATGTTTTTACAGTGTAAAAAATTAGAATAAAATCAGTTGTAATCATAAAATGTAAGTTGTAACACAGTTGCAATAATTTTAATCATACTTCTTAATTTCAAAATAAATGTTAATTTACTATGGCTAATATGCAAAAAAAAGATTGAATTGTTTGTTTCACATGTTAAGAAAATGGAGAATGCTCAGGCTGACAAAATTAAGTCAAAATTTGTACTTCCTTGGAAACAAAACAAGCTATTGTTTGTTTTCTATGGTTCATAATCAAACTTGCCTAGATTAGGAATGTAACAATGGAATTAATTATGATAATTCAAAAGAATCAAGATTAATTAATGCAATAGATTAGAAATCAATATTTTTTTGTGTGTTTGGAATATTTCTTGCTAAATTAGATCCGATTAAAATTGTTTACTTCAGTTGCTATTTTATGTGAATCCTATAAGAGCATTACATCCAATTAAAATTATGTGGATCCTATAAGATTTCATCATTTATTTTAATGAAATTTTAAAGCACATTACTTAGTTGTAATGTTACCATTAATTTTTCTTAAAATTTGCCTTAAAATGTGCATACTTTTATATTTTGAGTAAATCAAAAAATACAATAGATGCGTTTTTCAAATTTATGAAAAAATTTAAATCCTGCATTTTTTTAATGTATCTATTACTTTTAACTGATTTTATGATAAATACTTGATAAATAATCATAGCTCTAGAATGCAGGGTAAGCAAAATTATTTGTATATAAAAATCTTTGTATAAAACAATTGTTACCACATGTAATAAATTTTTATCTTTTAGATTTATTTTCTTTCTATTGATTTATAAATCGATTCAAAAGACACTTATACTGAAATAACTTGACTGAACTTTTTTTCTAATGGATCATTTGTTAACTGTTACTTTTAAAGAGTAATTTTTCTTTCTTATTGATTAAATTGAAGTTAATTCTGTTGATGTGACTTCTATTGATATATGGTTGTTATGGCTATGATTATGGGCGATTTTGTGTGAAAACATCCAATTTTTTTTATAAAATGCAACGCTAAGTCTCAGATTTTGTAGATTTTTACACCACTCAAAGACTTTGAAAAGTTACAAATATTCCCAAAATTTTATCATCTATTTCCAAACTTTTTCAAAGATATGACTATTCAAACTTTGCCTTGAAAATGTGTTTTTGAATAGTTTAGTTATGTTGTTACAAAGAATTGGAGAGGTCTTTTCCTAAACAGAAAAAACATCTCAAATTAACTTAGGTTTGTTACTTATAAATCAGGAATCGTGAAATAAAAACGAATAACTCCTAAGAGCTAAATACACAGAAGTTGGTGTTTAATAATTTTTGAAAAATTTTCCCAACCACTGAGCTAATTAAGACCCCTCCCATTTATTAAATTTTACTTATTATGAATAAAGAACTGTATCTTAAATTTCAAAATAATTTAGCTACTTTATTCTTATTTTTGAGACCAGTTTAGGTCTTGAAAATTCATAATAGATCTTGTTTATTAGGTTTAGATCTTGAAAATTAGAAACTATAAACTCACTAATAGGAAGAAAACAAATTTCCAATCACCTGTCTGTTAAGACTACCTTCCTCTGTCCCCTCCTTTCTTTCCTATCTCTTCTTATTTATTACATCTGGACAAAAATTTCCATCCACCCTGCATTGTATTAAGCACCTGAGAGTAACTTGACAGTAATCAATAAACACAATATCCACCCTTAAAAATTTATTAAAATTTTACCTGGGATTACTTGATTTATAAAAGTGCAGATGTAGATTATAAAAGTGATAATGTAGAGGCTCATTTTTTTTTTAGTTATCTTGAATAATTAAGTTAAAGTTATCACAATGAATGGAATTATGGTCTTTTCTTAAACAAAAATAATAAACATTGTCAAATGTACATCATTAGTAGAAAAATTTAAATGAGCAGGTTTCGAATCATAATCTGACTTTTTTATTTAATGCTTCTAAATATTTTATGAATTTTTTGTTACTATACTGAACAAGTTTTGACTTACTTAATTAATTTTAGTGAATAATAAAAAAACAAAAAAAATATTATTACTTTTGTATCTATATTTTGTCCTGGTCTCTGGTGTCCAGAAGCTCTAAACATGTTGGTTGACTTATGATCCGCAATAAAAAAAAAGTTCATTTGGTTTATTTAATTGAAACTTATTATTTTTAAGTCCAAAGTTCTGAAATCTTTGCTGCCATTATACCTAAGGACTCCAGGTTCAAATACTAAAAATTTAATTTTTTTCTTTTAGTAGTTCATAAGCATTTTTATATTTTTAGAGCTCCTGGGGCCAATGCTATAAACATAAAAAACGAAGTTTTTTCCGTAAAACACGAAGTTTTTACCGTAAAAAGCGAAGAAGAAAAAAGTCCATTGCTATAAACATTCAAAAAATACCGTTTTTGAGATAAAAACTTCGCTATTAAATCCAATGCTATAAACGAACAAGGAAATCCCTTTTTCAGATAAAAAATGCGTTTTTTCGAAAAAAAATTTCAGATAGATTTTTTATCTCTATTTTAGATAATTTCTTCGTGATTTTTAGCGGCCATTCTTGGAACAACGTTAGCACTTCAAAATCATTGAAAATTCTCTGTTTGTGTTTTTATGTAGATATTTTACAGATAAAACTGAAAAGGATTTTGGTAATTAAACTAATTTAATTTAATTAAACTAATTTAATTTAAGTAATTAAACTAATTACTTAAAATCTGCATTTAATCGATTATTCAGTTCCTTGTTGTTTTTCCTTGTTAGGTTTTTGATAGTAATTTTGGTTAAACAAATTTTTCATTTTTGACTAAAGAAAAGTATATATAGTCGACAATTATGCCATATAATACACAAATACACAACAAAATAAAATGCTGTCTAAAGAACTAATAATGTTACTAGCAATAAAGATCAGAGAAAACAAAGAGGTTCTTCTTGGGAAGCTTAGTATGTTTTAATTAGCAAACTATTTAAATAAAAATATGTATAATTACATTATATTATATAAATATATATATATATATATATATATATATATATATATATATATATATATATATATATATATATATATATATATATATATATATATATATATATAATATAGGTAAGCTTTTTTAGGTATGATTCTAATTATAAAATAATATATTATTATAGAATATTTAGTATTTTACTATATAAAACTATATTATACTATATATTCATTATTTATTTACTCTACTTTTAGGTCCATCTATTACTATGAGGCATAGAAATAGAATTTGGGAAGACATAATGTCACATTTAAATAGTTTAGGGGCAAAAATTGAAGATATCAACCAGCTGCGTAATAGAGAGTGGGATTATTTGCGAAGAGCTACAATGCAAAAATTTGCTAAAAGTCTAAAAACAGGTATAGTTTTGTTATATATATATTTATATGTGTGTGTGTGTATGTGTGTGTGTGTGTGTGTGTGTGTGTGTGTGTGTGTGTGTGTGTGTGTGTGTGTGTGTGTGTGTGTGTGTGTGTGTGTGTGTGTATATACACACACATATATAATTAAATATTTTTGTATATATATAATATATACAAATATATATATACATTTTTTAAAGGTGCTGCAGGGAGACAACTAACAGAATTAGATAATGTTGTCTTAGACATTCTTGACAGGAAGTCAATAAATGTATCTGGAATCAATGTTCCTGATTTTAATATCTCTTTTTGTATGACAGATGATGCATTGTCATCCACTCCCAACCAACTTTCTACTCCTACTGCCACCCTTTCTTCATCAAGTAAAGAAGTAAACTTTACTTTGAAACAATCTTCTGATACAGCTTCTTTTATTTCATCTATGTCTGGTATATTTTTCTTTATTGGTTAAGACTAGTTGTATTATAAGATATATATATATATATATATATATATATATATATATATATATATATATATATATATAGATATATATATATACATATATATATAGATATATATATGCATATATATATAGATATATATATGCATATATATATAGATATATATATACATATATTGTATAGTTTATAGAGTTCTATTTTATTCTTATATAAATTCTATACAAATTAATTGTTTATATTAGATGCAAGAATTGATTGTATGTTCTCCCCTAATTTAGACAATACCACTCTTGTTGGTGATAGTCGTCAGATACTTCAAGGTAATGCAATTTATAAATTGTTTTTTTTTTAAATCTCAGTTGTTTAATTTAGTTAATTGTAGGTTTTAGACTTATAATTATATAACAGACAACATCAATTTGTGCTTAATTTTTTAAAACTAGTATTTCCAAAACCATCAAAAACTTCTTATTTTTAAAGGAATCTAAACCACCTTTCTTTTTATTTTAGTTAACTGATCTTGTTTTGACACCTAGAATTAAATTTTAGATTCAATTCAAAATAAACCATCAATGGGGGCATTAAAAAATTTAAAAAGAAAACAAGCTAGAAAAAGTCTTTTGGTAGATGGAAGTTTTAAAAAATTTAAAGTAAGTGTTTTAGGGTTAGAAAAAGAAAGATTAGAAAAAGAACAAGAGTTAAGAGTTAAACTTTTGAAATTGGACGTTGCCCTCAGGCAACAGCAAATTCGAAAAGAAAAGGCTTTAACAATATATTACACTACAGCAACAAAGCTAATGCATGAGAAAATGCAACCTTCAAACCAGCAACATTTTGTAAATACAGACACGGTATTTAATTTTTTATTTTTTAAATTAATTTGTAGTAATATTTAGTATAACTTTATCATTAAAATTTTTTTTTTGTTTTAGGAGGAAATTCTCTTGCATTAAGAGAAAAGCTACATCATAATTTTATGTTAAATTTTGAAAATTATTGTATAAAAATATATACTATATTTAAACATTCGTCTTGTATAACCATGACCAATTACATTTTTTTAGTAACAATAAAAAAATAACTCCAATCTGAAATTGTTATTGTTATTTCATTTTTTTATCACCATTGCCTTACAGTAATAAATTCTGTAAAACTTCACACAAACATTAAGACCAATGCTGTTGCGATGTGAAATAGATACAAGCATTACAACTATAAAGTTAACAAATCTCCTATTATTTTTTAAGCGTGCTCTATAAAAAAACAAAATATACATACTTAAAAACAAATATAAACATATATTTTTATGGTCTAATTTTTTATAAAAATTTCTTGCATTTATTAAAAAATCATTGTGTAAATTTTTTTCCAATTTTAATTCAACTAATTTAGACAGAAATCTATGATCCATGTCTAAACAATTTTGATAGATCCTATGCTCTAGAACAAATTGTTTATGAATTTTTAAACAATATTTTTAAGTTAAGTAGTTAAGTAGCTGTAATCGTCTATTCAAAGCTCTATCATTCTGATTTTCTTGAGCTAGATTTTCATCAGCTTGTTCTTCTTCGCGTTCTTCATAACCGTTGTCTCCATGTCGAATACACAAGTTATGGATAACAAATCCACACATGATAAGCTTAGAGGCATCTTCGACCTTATGCAAACAAATTCCAGTTTTCAAAGCATAAAACCTGTTTTTGACAATTCCAAAACATCGCTCAATTATGTTTCTAGTTTTTCTCTGTGCTATGTTGAAACGTTTTTGAGCTCCGTCTGGATCACCGGGAAAAGGTGGAATTAACCATTCTCGACATGGGTACGCAGAGTCAGCCAAAGTTACAGCTCCATTAAATGGAAGCTCTCCAATTTCAAACTTGTTCCATAGGTTGCAATTTCTTAGAACCTAATAGCAGTAAAGTCACAATATTTAAATTTACTGTAAGTTACATTATAATACATTATATTAGTTAGTATTATAAGCTACATTATAAGCTACATTAAAATTAGCAATCATAATAGTTCAAATAGTATGTTCAAATATGAACATTCCGAAGAGTGTCACGTACTAGTTGAATAGCCGGCATTAATGCACTAACAGTTGTAAAATATAACTTAGTGACAGACTTACATGTGCATCATGCCACCTTCCTGGACTGTTGGTCGATGCATAAAATATGGATGTGTCGGGTCCACATACTGCCATTGCATTTATGCTATGGACATAATGGCGATTGATTAGAGAATCTTCATCTGCTTGAGGAGGGTTAGAAAGGAGTATATAAGATCCATCTAGGACACCACATACGCACGGAAAACCTCCGATTTCCATGAACTTCTGTGGAAGAGTGGAGCAATCATTGGGCCACTTTATGATCTCTTGTCGAATCTAATCTTATAGGATAACAATTTTTATCTTTACTAAACTTAGTTTTTAATTTACTTACTAAAATAAAAATAATAAGCAACTTTATATGACAACGTAAAACTTTCAATAGTTTTATTAACTTAAAACACTAACATTGAAAATAGCTTCTCCTACACTGTGTATAATACGATAAATTGTGTTGGTAGAGATTCCATGACAGTCTCTGAGAACATGAAAAAAAACATTTGTGCCAATAAAATGAAGAAATACCATTATCTGGAAACGTACTGAAATGCTTTTATTTCGCTTAGTATAATGTTGCAAATCATCTTTAAGCCTAGTTTCTAAAAAATCTAATACAGCTCTTGGGACTCGATACTGCTCTCGAAAAACGTCGTCAGAAACATCTTCGTTAAAAGAGCGACCATTAAACTAAAATGAAATTGAAAAACAAAACAAAAATATAATTTCTGTGCATATTTAGTATGATTTCTGATTTTGTTCGATAACAAATCATTAAAAAAACATCAAAATTTAGTAATTTTAAGTAATGCTTTAAACTCCAACCTCTCGAGGCAATCGGTGGCGAAGCTCATTTTCTGCAACTTCGAAATCTAAATCTTCATCCGAAAAAATTAAATCCATGTTCCTATTTTAATTTTACACAGTTTTTTTAAACACCAAATACTAGAATGTAAAAATATTTATAAAAATAGAATAGACAGCACAGCCTACTTAATAACTAATAAAATTTATTTAGTAGGCCTACTTAATAAAATTTTTTAAAAAAATTGTTGTTATCAATGACGTATTACGGATATAAAAAGTGCGTGAATTTAAGTGACGTATACGTTTTATGCTTTATAGCAATGGCCGAAAAAAATACAAATAACGATAAATTCTTCGAGTTTACGCATTTTTTTACGTGTAAATAATTTACTTTAAAAATTGCGTTTTTACGAAAGATTTTTTTTCTCGAAAAAAACTTCGAATTGTTTATAGCATTGGCCCCTGGATACTAAAAACTAGGAAGAAGTAATCTTTTTGTGACTTTCAAACCGGATTCTTTTTTAAGGCTCCACATCCCTGAATAAAATTTAATAAACAGGGAGAGGAGGTCTTATAAACCTAAGGGTGGGTAGGAAAATTTTCTAAAAATTATTAAACATCAACTTCTGTGTATTAGGCAATTAGGAGTACCACCTTTTTTTGCCTTTCATTTTTCATAATTGTTCATGTTTCATGTTTTATAACTAAGAAATTTAAGTAATTTTGTCCATGTTTTTTTTTTTTTGTTGAAGAAAAGAGTTCTTTATAATTCGTTACAACTTTAACTAATCTAGTCAGGACAACAAGGCAAAGTTTGAATAGTCATGTCTTTGAAACCATTTGGAATGAGATGATAAAATTTTAGGAGTATTCATAACTTATTGTAATTTTTTATTGTGCCCTAGATGTTTTTACATGGAATCGCTCTCATGATGTGAGGGCATTTTAATGCATGTTATGCCTTCTTGTTATGATGGCAATTTAATGCCCTCATATTATGGCGGCATTTTAATTCTTATTCAAACCTTTTAGCTGATGTTTTTATTTTCAAAATTTTTTAATAGTTAATTTTGTTTATCTTGTATCATTTTGTCTGAATCTTTGTGTGTAATCTAGGCTTTTGTTATTGAACCACACTTTTTTAAATGACATCTTTGAAGGTGAAGGCTTCTCCAGTTCTTGCATGAAATTATTTTTTGTGTAAGATTTTCTTACTATAGTTTCAGTTTTTTCTGAGGGTAATGTTACTGAATCGTTCCTCTCTAGCTTCCTTAGCAAATCGTTCTGGAATAAATCTAGATGTGTCAGTCCATCTGCTTTGCTTTTTGAAGGCGGTTTTGCTTCTTTTTTTTATAAGCTGATCAAAAGAATTTTGAAATATTCTTTTGGTCAGCCTATGCTTCCATTATCTGCTAAATGAAACAAAAATATATTTTTTAAATTAATTCTTTGGTAATGTGTTTGCAGATCTGAAAAATGATCTGTCACAAAGTAAGCCAGATTTTAGCTCACTTTGTGACAGATGTAAAATAAATTTTTTTATTTATGTCATAAATTTACCTTTGTAAGTGATTGGATGCACTTACCTTAAATAGTTCATCTTTGTTCCGAAACTAGCTTAAGTAAATTTTCATTTTCATTAGGCAGACAGAAAAATAATTCCTGTGTACTTCTTTGCAGCCAAAACAAACTAAGTTTGGTGTTCTTAAGTTATCTCGATGCTTCACAATCAAATCTGTCTAAATTAGAATTAAAAGAGTGTTCTGATAAACTTAATTATGCAAAATAGAAGCTTTTATTCCAGTATCCAATAACATAGTGCAAGGTAGACTACCAGTATTTAGGTTAACACCATCTAAATATTGTTTTAGTAAATATAGTATTTTAAATTTATTTAAAATACTATATTTAAAGAAAAATAGATTAGATTTAAGCTAAATCACATACTTATTCTAAACTTCTAATTTACATTGTCTGTGGTGTAATTATGCATATGGAATTAAAAACAATAATCAATAAAAGAAAAACCTAAGTAAATAAATTTTTCAAATTAAAAGCAAATCTGATTTTGGGTAAATTTGATTTGAGATTTATTTTAAATTGATAAGATTGATCACAGTTTTGGAGCTCCCCATTTAACTTTACTTAAGCTACGACAGTTTTAAGTTATAATAGTTATAAAAATAAAAAGAAAACAAAGTTACTGATCTAACATGTATAATGTTGCTAAAATGTTTTATAACTAAGTAGAGAACAGATTTAGTTTCTATATATATCTATTCTGTGTATTAATAATGGAAATATAATAATAGTTGTTGTGATATTAATATAACGATTGTAAAAATAGTTTTTATTGTGTAAAATATTACTCAATTTTCAATTAGTTCACTGGTTATACTGATTATCAAATCACAAGACACAGGTTCGTTTAGATGTTTTTAAGTGAAGTTATTATTACTTTAGGTTTTTTTGAAACAATTTTTTGTTTATCTACAATTTATATGGTTTTTATCTGTTATGCGCCAAAATTCAATTTGATGAAATCAATTATGATTCTATATTTATAAATTATGACCTTTGTTTATGCGACACAATGGTCGCAAAAAGTGACCAACGGAGCCGTCCAGTTACGTAGACCTGGGAGATGTGAAAATAAAAACAGATTGTAGGTGGTGTCATTGAATAAAAAATAAAAATCATAAGAAAATATAAAATGTGTGGCAAGACTTTGGTGAGGTAGAAAAACGAAGAATAGACGATAAGGGGGTATGGGGAGGAACAACTAACGCTCTAGTCACTCTGAGTGTTGAACATATGCAACAAAGAACAAATATTTGATATACTGATTTTAGAGACTGTTGATGTCTACAGGTGTGATGGTGTAGTGCATTAGTATGTACCGTTTGGTCGTCTCGTATGGTCTCGTTATGTTTTCGTTCACTTTCAAATCGGGTAAATAGAAAGCTAAACACACTCACTCCTTGCGCTTATGGGCTAGCACATCAGAGCCAGAAGTAAGACCTACAGAATGGATTTCAATTGATCGAATGCACACATTAGTCACCGTAAGCCACAAGCCATCGCTCTTAGTCAAAAGAGCTACTGCCCAGTGCTGGTGTGGAATGATGCGCTATGGAGTGAGATTTTAGATCCGGGCACATAGTCAGCGAGCGCTGATCCGACGTGCATTGCGGAGCTTCCGAATGAACGTGTGCGTGAGTGTTAGCGTAGCCATTAGGTTATTGAGCGCCGTAACCACATCCAGCAGGATAGCCTAATGTCCGTTTTGTCGTTGTAGTGTACATTGAAAGAAGTCGGGGCTCACCAGCCACAAAGAATAAATTTGTTTGTTTATGCGACACAATGGTCGCAAAAAGTGACCAACGGAGCCGTCCAGTCACGTAGATCTGGGAGATGTGAAAATAGAAGTAGATTGTAGATGATGTCATTGGGTGAGAATCATAAATGAATGTAAAGACTATTTTGTAGGAGGAAGAAAATTTTAGGACTCAGGGATTAGGTGAACAATAACTCACGCTCTAGTCATACTAAACAAATGATAAAACAATGATCTATGAGTAAACAAGTCAATATCGATCCGCTGGTTCATTAAAGGCAACCATGGCTAAAATTATCGCGCCACACAAAAACAATAAAATAAGTAGATAACAAAATATAAAGTAAAATGATAAAAAATATAAGTACGAGCAATATAAAAAGAAATACAATATAAAAAATAGGCTAGTAAATGTGCTACTATATATGGTCTAAACTCTAGATAACAAACTGAAAACTGAGAATCACCTGTGTGAGATAAAAGTATATAAATGTCGTTAATGTAACAAATTCATAATATAAAGCTTACAAAGCGCTATAATACGTGGGTGTAAGAGGTAAAGAAATGTTGGTGCCATTGTAACCAATCAGAATTAAGTAGTGAATAATGGTGATCCCCCTCCTCAGGAATGCACTGCGATCACCAATGACGTTTCGGAGAGCCCGAGATCTGCACTAACGCCACTCGTCAGGGGCGTGTCCTTGCAACAAATCACACCGCCTGCACTCTACGTCATGCTAGTCAATATTGCAATATAACAGGACTACACTACAAAAGCCAAAAATCCCAATCCCTATCCCAGTTTTTAATACAGCTCCAACATTCTTAGAGATCTCATGAGGGTGCTAAGGGATGCGCGTGGTGTAAATATAAGCAAATATGTTGATACATATAAATATCATGTACACTTACATTAGAAAAGACAAACGTGTACACATGCATGTATGCGTATGCTAAAAATAAACAATTTAATGTATAGAAATAATACAAAGCAAATAGAAAATAGAAATTAATATTTATGAGTAACTTACCGTTTCTTTTATGGCTGAAATGTGTCTAATAAATATAATAAGTAAATATCACTCATAATCATCGAAACTCAGAATGTTTGTCGTTAGTATAAAAGTAGTTAGTTGAAAATATGGTAGAAAATCTGGTGACTCCAATAGTATGAGAAATATAATTCTTGCCTGATAAGTAGAGACAAAAGCTATCACACAAAACTTTAGACCTGGGAGATGTGAATATAAAAGTAGATTGTAGATGATGTCATTGGGTAAGAATCATGAATGAATGTACAAACTATTTTGAGAGTTTCAGATAAATCTGTTGCCTGAAAAATTGTCTGCAAAACTTGCAGGTAATGAGACAAATTGTAAGAAACCTTTCCAGTTCCAAAACAAAATTTGACAACATTATCAATTGTTTTTAGCAATGAAACTAAAGGTAACAACAAAAACGGGCTAACTTTAACAAGGACATCAGCATCAAAAAGTTTATCTGCATGTCAAAGTAGCTTACGACATGCATTGCCTTCAAAGAACTCACCCTAAACAAAATATACGAATTAACTCATTTTGATTTTAATTAGTAAAAACTGTCTCTAAATTTTTTATTAAATTCTCACCTGGTAAATTTTTGAAATCAATTTTAACTTTAAGGGCCATAGCATGGCTTTTTCTCTGCCTAAAAGTGGCAAAATTCCGTTCCAAAAAACATGACTAACGAATCCTTGTATTAAATGTAATTCAGGAAGAGAGCATTTAGCTATAACAAACAAAAAATCTGGTTCGTTTAAAAGTGGAAGGTTCACTGTGCTCATAGTGTTTGGGGCATCTCTTTTTTTATTCCTCCTAATAGCTGAAACCTAATAAAATATATATTAAACATATATTAAATGTTTATTATTAAACAGGTGAAAATACATTGACGACAGAAAATTATTTAAAACATAATGTTGTAAAATTTTACCTGTCGTAGCATTTTCTCAGATCATCATATGTTCGCAAACCTGCACAGCTATTGTTCAAAGATTTCAAAAAAATATCTAAATTGCAGTTTACATTGCATATATCTTCTTCCTTTTGTGTAATTAATCCTCAGAGTGACCGTAATTTAACATAGCAATATAGACAAGGATTTGTTGAAGTGGCTGTCTGCAGACCATTGACAACCAAAATTAATTTAAAATCAGCTAAAAAAACAAAAGGAATCCTATCTATCTTAATTAGATTAAACAGCAGTTTCATGTTTTCATAAAATTCTTTGATTTGAGGTACTATACAAAGCATTATTAATCTGTGAACACCTGTTAACTTCCCTTTTTTGCTTTTTTTAACAAATGTATTCTTGTTTTATACAAATTGATAGACAAATTGTAAGAAACCTTTCCAGTTCCAAAACAAAATTTGACAACATTATCAATTGTTTTTAGCAATGAAACTAAAGGTAACAACAAAAACGGGCTAACTTTAACAAGGACATCAGCATCAAAAAGTTTATCTGCATGTCAAAGTAGCTTACGACATGCATTGCCTTCAAAGAACTCACCCTAAACAAAATATACGAATTAACTCATTTTGATTTTAATTAGTAAAAACTGTCTCTAAATTTTTTATTAAATTCTCACCTGGTAAATTTTTGAAATCAATTTTAACTTTAAGGGCCATAGCATGGCTTTTTCTCTGCCTAAAAGTGGCAAAATTCCGTTCCAAAAAACATGACTAACGAATCCTTGTATTAAATGTAATTCAGGAAGAGAGCATTTAGCTATAACAAACAAAAAATCTGGTTCGTTTAAAAGTGGAAGGTTCACTGTGCTCATAGTGTTTGGGGCATCTCTTTTTTTATTCCTCCTAATAGCTGAAACCTAATAAAATATATATTAAACATATATTAAATGTTTATTATTAAACAGGTGAAAATACATTGACGACAGAAAATTATTTAAAACATAATGTTGTAAAATTTTACCTGTCGTAGCATTTTCTCAGATCATCATATGTTCGCAAACCTGCACAGCTATTGTTCAAAGATTTCAAAAAAATATCTAAATTGCAGTTTACATTGCATATATCTTCTTCCTTTTGTGTAATTAATCCTCAGAGTGACCGTAATTTAACATAGCAATATAGACAAGGATTTGTTGAAGTGGCTGTCTGCAGACCATTGACAACCAAAATTAATTTAAAATCAGCTAAAAAAACAAAAGGAATCCTATCTATCTTAATTAGATTAAACAGCAGTTTCATGTTTTCATAAAATTCTTTGATTTGAGGTACTATACAAAGCATTATTAATCTGTGAACACCTGTTAACTTCCCTTTTTTGCTTTTTTTAACAAATGTATTCTTGTTTTATACAAATTGATAGACAAATTGTAAGAAACCTTTCCAGTTCCAAAACAAAATTTGACAACATTATCAATTGTTTTTAGCAATGAAACTAAAGGTAACAACAAAAACGGGCTAACTTTAACAAGGACATCAGCATCAAAAAGTTTATCTGCATGTCAAAGTAGCTTACGACATGCATTGCCTTCAAAGAACTCACCCTAAACAAAATATACGAATTAACTCATTTTGATTTTAATTAGTAAAAACTGTCTCTAAATTTTTTATTAAATTCTCACCTGGTAAATTTTTGAAATCAATTTTAACTTTAAGGGCCATAGCATGGCTTTTTCTCTGCCTAAAAGTGGCAAAATTCCGTTCCAAAAAACATGACTAACGAATCCTTGTATTAAATGTAATTCAGGAAGAGAGCATTTAGCTATAACAAACAAAAAATCTGGTTCGTTTAAAAGTGGAAGGTTCACTGTGCTCATAGTGTTTGGGGCATCTCTTTTTTTATTCCTCCTAATAGCTGAAACCTAATAAAATATATATTAAACATATATTAAATGTTTATTATTAAACAGGTGAAAATACATTGACGACAGAAAATTATTTAAAACATAATGTTGTAAAATTTTACCTGTCGTAGCATTTTCTCAGATCATCATATGTTCGCAAACCTGCACAGCTATTGTTCAAAGATTTCAAAAAAATATCTAAATTGCAGTTTACATTGCATATATCTTCTTCCTTTTGTGTAATTAATCCTCAGAGTGACCGTAATTTAACATAGCAATATAGACAAGGATTTGTTGAAGTGGCTGTCTGCAGACCATTGACAACCAAAATTAATTTAAAATCAGCTAAAAAAACAAAAGGAATCCTATCTATCTTAATTAGATTAAACAGCAGTTTCATGTTTTCATAAAATTCTTTGATTTGAGGTACTATACAAAGCATTATTAATCTGTGAACACCTGTTAACTTCCCTTTTTTGCTTTTTTTAACAAATGTATTCTTGTTTTATACAAATTGATAGACAAATTGTAAGAAACCTTTCCAGTTCCAAAACAAAATTTGACAACATTATCAATTGTTTTTAGCAATGAAACTAAAGGTAACAACAAAAACGGGCTAACTTTAACAAGGACATCAGCATCAAAAAGTTTATCTGCATGTCAAAGTAGCTTACGACATGCATTGCCTTCAAAGAACTCACCCTAAACAAAATATACGAATTAACTCATTTTGATTTTAATTAGTAAAAACTGTCTCTAAATTTTTTATTAAATTCTCACCTGGTAAATTTTTGAAATCAATTTTAACTTTAAGGGCCATAGCATGGCTTTTTCTCTGCCTAAAAGTGGCAAAATTCCGTTCCAAAAAACATGACTAACGAATCCTTGTATTAAATGTAATTCAGGAAGAGAGCATTTAGCTATAACAAACAAAAAATCTGGTTCGTTTAAAAGTGGAAGGTTCACTGTGCTCATAGTGTTTGGGGCATCTCTTTTTTTATTCCTCCTAATAGCTGAAACCTAATAAAATATATATTAAACATATATTAAATGTTTATTATTAAACAGGTGAAAATACATTGACGACAGAAAATTATTTAAAACATAATGTTGTAAAATTTTACCTGTCGTAGCATTTTCTCAGATCATCATATGTTCGCAAACCTGCACAGCTATTGTTCAAAGATTTCAAAAAAATATCTAAATTGCAGTTTACATTGCATATATCTTCTTCCTTTTGTGTAATTAATCCTCAGAGTGACCGTAATTTAACATAGCAATATAGACAAGGATTTGTTGAAGTGGCTGTCTGCAGACCATTGACAACCAAAATTAATTTAAAATCAGCTAAAAAAACAAAAGGAATCCTATCTATCTTAATTAGATTAAACAGCAGTTTCATGTTTTCATAAAATTCTTTGATTTGAGGTACTATACAAAGCATTATTAATCTGTGAACACCTGTTAACTTCCCTTTTTTGCTTTTTTTAACAAATGTATTCTTGTTTTATATGTACTGAACTATACCACTAGATAAGTTTAGACATATCACAATCCCATAAGGTTTTTTGTTTCTTTTTTGTTTCTATCTAGTTTTCTTGATCTGACGTCGCTAAGTTAGTTTGTTGTGGTTTGCACTATACAGTGTTCACTAACGTTCGTTAGGTCTTTTTGTCAACAATATTGTTTTTAAACGTTACGTTTTTCAGTGGTTATAAGCTATTAGTAAAAAATCGCATTTATTGTCTCATCTGTTTATTTTTTTTACTATTCTCTGCCTACTGATTATATGTCTGTATTTTTTTATCTCTGGCTAATCATTTTTTATTTTATCTGAGTTCGTTTTGTGTGATAGCTTTTGTCTCTACTTATCAGGCAAGATTTATATTTCTCATACTATTGGAGTCACCAGATTTTCTACCATATTTTCAACTAACTACTTTTATACTAACGACAAACATTCTGAGTTTCGATGATTATGAGTGATATTTACTTATTATATTTAAAAGACACATTTCAGCCATAAAAGAAACGGTAAGTTACTCATAATTATTAATTTCTATTTTCTATTTGCTTTGTATTATTTCTATACATTAAATTGTTTATTTTTATACATACGCATACATGCATGTGTACACGTTTGTCTTTTCTAATGTAAGTGTACATGATATTTATATTTATCAACATATTTGCTTATATTTACACCACGCGCATCCCTTAGCACCCTCATGAGATCTCTAAGAATGTTGGAGCTGTATTAAAAACTGGGATAGGGATTGGGATTTTTGGCTTTTGTAGTGTAGTCCTGTTATATTGCAATATTGACTAGCATGACGTAGAGTGCAGGCGGTGTGATTTGTTGCAAGGACACGCCCCTGACGAGTGGCGTTAGTGCAGATCTCGGGCTCTCCGAAACGTCATTGGTGATCGCAGTGCATTCCTGAGGAGGGGGATCACCATTATTCACTACTTAATTCTGATTGGTTACAATGGCACCAACATTTCTTTACCTCTTACACCCACGTATTATAGCGCTTTGTAAGCTTTATATTATGAATTTGTTACATTAACGACATTTATATACTTTTATCTCACACAGGTGATTCTCAGTTTTCAGTTTGTTATCTAGAGTTTAGACCATATATAGTAGCACATTTACTAGCCTATTTTTTATATTGTATTTCTTTTTATATTGCTCGTACTTATATTTTTTATCATTTTACTTTATATTTTGTTATCTACTTATTTTATTGTTATTGTATGGCGCGATAATTTTAGCCATGGTTGCCTTTAATGAACCAGCGGATCGATATTGACTTGTTTACTCATAGATCATTGTTTTATCATTTGTTTAGTATGACTAGAGCGTGAGTTATTGTTCACCTAATCCCTGAGTCCTAAAATTTTCTTCCTCCTACAAAATAGTCTTTACATTCATTTATGATTCTCACCCAATGACATCATCTACAATCTACTTCTATTTTCACATCTCCCAGATCTACGTGACTGGACGGCTCCGTTGGTCACTTTTTGCGACCATTGTGTCGCATAAACAAATAAAATTATGACCTTGTGAAAACAATTTATTTTATTTTATTTTTTTTTTTTTTTTTTTTTTTTGTAATTTATCTTAAGCAGAGATAAATACTTTTATAAAGATTTTTTTGTTTTTAAATTAACTTGTGTGTGCCTCAAACAGATCTCAGTTTGACTTTTAATTTGTGTTTTAAATAAACGTTTTGAATCTGATCACAAACCACCAACTGCAAGAGCACAAATACATCATAGTTCAGATAAGTTATTCCCAATAAATTTGTCTGATAGTTTAAATTTGTCAGAATATTGGTTTATAAAATTAAAGAAATCCTTTGTAGAAATATTAAACAAAAATGTTTTATTTCAAAATATAAGTATGCAAAACAGATAGCTTATAACAGATAGGAAGTAAGAGATTTTTAAGCATTTTTTGTGAATTAAGACATAAGAGGTTTTTTATTGGATAAGAATAATTTTTTTGATACTAACAGTGAAGCAATTTGTGGGCCATGAGTTTAGATGGGATATAAGTTCTCATCCAAATTAAATTTATTGAAGATGCAAGAAACCAAATTTACCAGACAAAATCTTATTTTTAAACAGAAATGTAAGGCTATCAGTAAATCTACAGTTTTACTAATAGCATTACCAGATTACTTTTTGTTTGAATGATTGTTATCTATGTTAAAAGTTAAAAAGAATGAAACAAGGTACATCTGCACTTCTAATATATCCTCAATCGAAAATGGAAAGATAGATTCATTTTTTTTTTTTTTAAATTTAAATCTTTTATAAAAAAAAAACCATTATTATAAAGTTAGTTAATTTATTATGCTTTTTAAGCGAAAATATTTTTTTGTTTAACACGTAACGTTAAGCTCGCTTTTACATGGAGGGTAAAAGCTGTATAAAGCTAATACGATACCGACAATAAATATCTCGATGTTTGGGCTTTTTTAACGTCGCGGTAAACAAAATATAACATTTTTTAAAAAAGAACTGATTGTGTCGACACTTAATAAAAGCAAAATTTATGTCACAAAAAAATATAAAATTTATTTAAACTAACTACATGATTTGAGTTAATCATCAAAAGTTTAACCTTCTGTCGGGCGCTTGATCGAAATGATACGCATCAATCATTTCTATCTTGTACATGTTTTTGAGTAATGACTTCGTTACGTTTATATAATAAGAAATTTTTTATGAAATTATTTATAATACATAACTTTATATTCGCTTCATTTATAGGTATTACTAAAGTAACTGATAATAATTTACAAACTGTAAATTTTGTTTTAAAAAAAAAACGCGTTTTAACACATTATTTGTGGCTTTTAAATTATCTTAATGACGTCAGACAAAATAACAGTAACCAAATCAATTTTTTAATTTTTTATTTTCGTTTTATTTATTTCACATCAATTAAATTAATAGTTTATGTTCTCCAACGAAATTATATAATTTATTATTCGACGTATTATCAAGCTTTTAACGTGATCTAAACCTTATGGTGAAGCCTCAAATACTTTCATTTCAAATATAATTAAACTAACTACTTTAAACGCTATAAATAAACCATAATTAATCTAATAAAACTGAGTAAATAAATATACCATAATTAATGTAATAAAACTGAGTAAAATATATTTCAAAAAGTTCATTCAGAAAATAAAAAAAAATCTTCGTGAGACATGGAAAGGCATAATTAGATTAGATTTGGTTCAGTCAACTTATGTATGTTTAATTAATGTATGTTTTGTTAACTCTAAGCAATTTGGAGGTACATTATTGACATTTTCGACATTTATTAGACTATATATTTCATAAAAACGGTTGTGATAGTTACGATATCATTCTATAAAACTAAACGGTTGATTCAAAATTTTTTCGAATATGTGAAAAAAGTTCTTTTTAAAGTTCGATCGTCGAGTTTTAAGTATATACAACCTAACGTTGTTTTTTTCTTAAAAAAGTTTTACGAACTCATAGTGTCACCGTTTATTAAAACGTACACGGGGAACAAAACCTCCTAAAATTTGTAAATAATTTATATATAGTTATATATATTCGTAAGTAAATTCTTCAGTTTTATATTCATTTATTTGTTTTTATTAAAAAAGTTTTTTATTTTAAAACTAAATTTATATATTTCTAAAACAATAACTTACGGCGACTGTCTTTTGTATAGGATTGATGATAATAAGTATTTTTTTGTTGTGGTTATATTAGTTAAATTATATTATAAATATACAAGATTAAATTGCTAAAATATATAAACCTTTCAATTTAATGTAACATTTTTTATAATATTTTGATTTCTATCTATAAGCTTATTCTTTTTAATATAAAATAGCATATAGATACGTGTTTATAATTTTCAAACTGTTTATATATTTAATCGTTATATGTTAATGGAAAGAGTTTTAAATTAATATGAAAATGGTGAAATATTTTATAAAAACGAACGATTTTATATTGTTTCATCTCCATTTGTGTATGAAAATTTTTTATAAGAATATTGCAACTTGAAAATAACGCTTTCACGAAATTGAAGTTTTGTATTCGTTAATTTGTTTTTGTTTTTTTTTAATGTATGAAAATATAATATGAGTTTCCTTTTGGAAATACGATAATTGAGTATGAAAGAGTAAGTTTTTCAATTAAAAGGTAGATTGAAAATAGATGTAAAAAATTAAATAAATATGTTGAAAAAGAAATCAACCTGCCTTTAAAACGTTAGCGGTGCAAAAAAAAAAAGCGTATTTATAAACCTTAAAAATTTCTTAAGTTAACACATCATCTCGGCACAAAAACTCTACACTGCAAAAAGTATGTTATCGTCGCGTGGAAAACATTGTTTTTACACATTTTTTACTTTAAATAATGTTTGGCATGCTTTTGTATGCCAAAAACTAGTAAATTATGATAAATGTATGTACATATCTATGTCATACTACTTTTAAAACATACTGAGGTATTATTCAATTGCATTTTCAACCGACTGTTTGTAATCGTTTTTTTTTTTTTTCGTTTTATATGTTTCCAACATTTGTCGACAGTTTGTCTAAATTTAATATTCTGGCATGAAACTGTGTTTCTTTTGCAAAAAGTTTCAGAGAAATATTATTTTTATGAAACAGTTGTGAATGAGGAATTATTTTCTTGTTTACGTTAAAATGTTTGTTACATGGATTTATTATTTACTTTTTAAAACAATGTCATTTGATGCGATTTTATGCGTTTTAATGGTAAATTTTAAATTTAATCGATTATCGGTTTATCTAAGGTATGTTTGTTGCTTGTTTTAATATATTGTATATATTACATTTTGTAGCTATGCTTTAATGATGAAATAATGTTGACTATGATGTCTAAATGTCTCTTTATTATGAATCTTTCTAATTTCTTTGTATTTCACCATGACAGCCTTTTTTCATAAGTCTTGCGTATTTCTGTTTAGACTTTAATCGCTCAGTATAAATCAAGAAACGCATGTTGTATCACATATTATTATATTTTATCTTATAAAATTTATAAAAATATATCATTTGGAAGACAGATAAAAATTTTTTCAACGGGTTAATTATGTGAATAAAGTGCGAAATATTTTTCTTAACTTTTTTTTCTGCACTTTATTCCTGCACATGACCTGTTGAAAGTTTCAGAATTTTACGAATTTACTATTAGACGTCCTTAAAGAAATAAATTCGTCAAAGTTTTTAATCAACGTCGAAATCGAATGAACAAATATTCTTTTTACAAAATTTCTTTTGAAAATTGATTTATAAAAAACATTCACTTGTTTAATAAAATGTTTTATGTTTTATTAAAACAACCGAACGACAAAAATTTTTTGGAATATATGAATAAAAGAAAGTATTTTTAAGTTATATAAATGAATAATTTTTGTTATGTTATTTTTAATATATTTAATTTATAACTTATACTTAAATTATTTCGTTTTAAAAATGTGATAAATGTTTAAATTAACGAAATAAAAAAAATTGTTTATTTTTTTTTTTTTTTTTAAAGAATTATTTTTATTTAAAAGTTTCACTATTTTAATATTTTTATATATCATTTTAATTTAATATTTATTTGTGTATATAATATTATTATGTAAAATATAATCTATTTAATAAAAATAAAAATTTTTATATGATTTTTTATTCAATCATTAAATTCATAAAAAATTAATTAAATTAAATGTATGAATATATGTAGAATATTACAATGTATATAATTTTTATTGTTATAATTTATTATTTTAATAATTTATTTGTTTATTTTTATAATTAATATTTAATTTTACTTTAGATCGTCTGAGAAAAAGTGAAGATCGAAAAGATTTAAAAAGTAAAGATTTATTCATTGAATGTTTTTATGAAAGTCAATCATCATTTACTAATCAAATAAAATTAATTGTTGATGAAAATTGGTGGATTTCGATTGACGATGGGAAAACTTCTTACTTAACTTCTTGCGAAAATTATTTCATAAATCATTACTTAAAATCTGGAAGCAAGTTAGCGTGGTTACGTGTTGATAAAAATATTTTAAGTGATGAAGAAAAAAAACTTATAACTCAATGTTTAACTAATGTTCGCATTGTCACCTTTTATCGTCCAATAAATTTCGAAGGATGGAAACCGAAAGATAAGATTAAAGTGTTGAATATATTGATCTCACGTTATTTAATAACAAAAAAAGATTTTGAAGAGAATTTTCTTCCGTGGATTAATCTTTGTGAAGAATTAGATCTTGAACTTCACAACCACATTGATTTTATTAAAGAAATTTATGAATGGATTTGTTGTTCGAATGTCAAGAAGTTTGTGATCATGTACCATGGAAAATATTTTCGTAACCTCGAAGAATTAAAAAACTTTACAACACGATAAAATATTTAATATTTTAAATATATTAAAAAAAAACAATAATTATAAACTAATAATGAAATATATAATGTATTAATTTATAATAAATATGTTTTTAAATATGCAAATTAATTTTACTAGTTTATTAGATTTATTATTTAAAAGTTTAAATTTTTATTAATAAAATATCATAAAATAATTCGTTTTCAAATATATTAATAGTTATAATTATAATATAAATTAATAAATTATTAATTTATTAAATATAACTATTATTATGGTATATAAATTTTTATAATTTTTTTATTGTTATAACTATTTTTTATTGTTATTATTATTAATAATATTATACTTTTCAAATTACGGTACATAATTTAGTATTGTTTTTTTTTTACATTTTTATATTTTTATTTTATATTATATTTATTTATATTATATCCTCAGTTTTTAGTTATTATGTTATTAATATATAATTTTTTAAATCATTTTGTTTACAAATATTTGTTAAATATTTTATGTATACTTTTATTTTTTATTATGTTTAAGAATTTTTACTAAATATGCAAATTAAATATATATTTTTTTAACTTTGTTATTAATTTCTTTTCAAATAGTATCCTACTATATTTAAGATAAAGTCATAAGTTTTTGATTTGGTTAAACTTTGAAAAATTTTAATTTTATAATAAATATAAAAATTATTTTTACATTAGATTTGCACTTTTTATACACTTTTTACACGAATTAATGTTGATAAAAAATAATTTGCTAAGATTTTCGCCATTGTTTATTTAAGAGATATGCGTCGTCAAGAAAATAAAAAAACTCGATGGTTTAGTAGAATTTTTCGTCGAAGCTTTTCAGTTCGAAATTTCATGTTTCATCTCACGTTTTTACTTTATATTAAACCGTCTTTAAATTGTATTTAATCGATCAAAGTGTTATAAAATATAAAATTTCAATAAATATTATAACAAATATTTTAAGTTAATATATTTTTTTTTAACTAGTTTTCATTTTTTTTGTGAAAAGTTTATTTAAAATTTAATTAAACCTTTTTTTTTACGACCAATAAATAGTTCAAAGGGGTCGTCCAATAAGTACGTACGCTCATAGGGGGAAGGGGGGAGGTCATCAAAAAGCGTATAGGGGGAGAGGAGGGGTTCAATTTAGAAGTACGTACCTCGATTTTCTAATTTATCACATTTAACCAGCTAATCAATAAAAAATTAAAATTTTGACTAAAGATCCTAGTTTGCCAACATAAAAGGATGTATGGTTTTAGGAGTAGAGGGTATAGTTTCTCTCTACGCACACACATGCGCAAACGCCCTCAGGATTTTTTTTGATGTTCTACATAGGATACTTTCACACATCGTGCAAACTCCAAACTTAAGTATGTTTATACCTATGCCAAATGAGGAGGCCTTGCAAAAAATTGGGATTGCGGAGGCCTGGAAACAAAGAGCTCTAAAAGACTTGTCCCTACCCATATGTGTAGGCACTAATGTAGTAAAATTTTCAACTATGCTACTTAAATTTATCGACAGATTTTAATATTTGTAGAAAAATATTGTAAATTACAAAAGTTATGACCATGCAAATTTTCCGACCCCTAAAATGAGGAGGGTGTAAACTTTGCAGGGTCATAACTTTTGTTTATTACAAAATTTACAATATAAGATGTAAAACCTGTCGATAAATTGAAATTTTGTTTTAGATAGTAACGTTGGAAATTTTACTACATATTGCCCTCACGTATGGGCAGGGGCACATCCCACACCTTAAATGTTGGCCCTGAGTAAAGCATGATTTCAGGCAATCTAAATTTTTAGTTGTTAAAAAGTAGGTTTTGCAGCACTGTGGTTAAGAGGGTTTTTTTTCAACTTTTTGGCACATAAAATTGCTGTCTTGACTTATTATGAGGGTTTATTCGATATTCAGCATTTCTTTTTCTTTCATTATTAAATACTTTGCATCCTGCAATCATAGGAAAAGCCTGGTTCCATGTTCAGTTTTTAAAAAATATTAAATGATGCTTTTGCTCCAATATTAATATAAGCAACAGCATCATATAATTTCTAATTGGGTAAGCGAGACAAATGTTTGTTTTGGTATACCCAAATCATTCTGTTAAACGATTCATTAGCATTTTGTGTTTTACCGTGCAATGGTCAGATCAGGTTATCCTGCTACTGGTAACATGTAACCCAGTACAATCTACTTCATGTCCTGCTGCCTTGTAGGATATGCCTTTTAAGGCAAAGGCTAGGAGATGCAAACTCCGATTTAAAACACCCCCTGCCTTGGGGCTCTTAATTGAGTAAAGGCTAGAGATGGTGTCTCGATAAAAATACTCATCTTGGGCAGATGTTAAATGCACCCGGCTACTGTCTTATAGAAGGCCTCCTAGGCAAAGACTTAAGGGGTAAACAGATTCTATCTGTTGACCAGCCTCGCACCCTTTCTTCATCTATTAGGCTGACGCAGATGTATTTTTAATACATTGTTTCCAGTTTAGGATGTTGAATGCAGGATCTTCTTGACTCAATGCATGGGTTTGCTTGTGTCACTGTTTTTATGACTAGGCAACTCATTCTATTATCTCCTAATGAGGGTACAGCTCTAAAACTCAGTTTTATGGTTCTGAGGCCGGCTGGTAGTCAGGTTTCCCGAACTCTTTGGTAGCTCTCAGAGAGGCTGATTCCATCAACAGCTGAAAAATATCAAAGTATTAACAGTGCCATGTTGCGCATGGATGGTGTCCCTGTTTGTACTTTTGGTGTGCATTGCGGAGGCCACATTTGGAGCCCTTTGTTACGGCTTAGGGTTTAGTAGTAGTAATGAGCCATTTGCTTGGGCTATTAAACAGTGTTCTGAGTACTATCTATGCTTTGAGTCAAGTTCTTCAATCTCATTTAAAAATGAATAAAGTACCAAAAACTATAAAACACAAAAAACCATCATCATCACCAAGTTCTCTAAACCTATCATTCACTAATACTCGTGGTCTTCGAAGTAACTTTTCTTCTGTTGAATCTTATCTCTTGCAAAGTTCACCAGACCTACTTGCTCTTTGTGAGACTAATTTGAGTTCGGCTGTCTCATCTTGTGATCTTAGTTTTGATGGTTATCTTCCTCTGATTCGTAAAGACTCCAATAGTCACATGCTTGGCCTGGGCATTTACATTCGTAAGAATTCACCTGTTTGTCGTGAAACTAGGTTTGAATCCACAGACTATTCTTTCATGTGCTTTCGTTTAGAACCACTTTACTCTATTACCTTTCTCTTCGTTCTATATCGCTCTCCTTCATCTCAAGACTGCACTCTTTTTGATGTTATTTCTGATCATATTGACCAAGCCCTATCTCTTTATCCATCAGCTAACATAGTTGTTGTCGGTGACTTTAATGCCCACCACTCTGAATGGCTTGGCTCTAGTGTCAGTGACTCTGCAGGCATTAAAGCCCACAACTTTTGCCTTTCTCGATCCCTAACTCAAATAGTCAACTTTCCTACTCGCTTTCCTGACAACCCGAATCATTTACCTTCTCTACTCGACTTATGTCTTGTTTCTGATCCTAGTCAGTGCTCAGTTTCTCCGCATTCACCCTTAGGTTCTTCTGATCACAGTTTGATCTCTCTAAAACTAATATCTCATTCTTCTTCATCACCTGAATCCCCCTAATATCGAACCTCTTACAATTACAGTAAAGCTGACTGGGATTCTTTCCGTGACTCTCTTTGTGATGGCCCTTGGGTAGAAATCTTTCAACTTCCTGTCGACAAATGTGCTTCTTACATAACTTCGTGGATTCAGGCTGGCATGGAATCTTTAATTCCCTCTCGACGATTCCAGGTCAAGCCTCACTCTCCTCCATGGTTTCCCTCGCACTGTGCTGCTGCGATTGCCAATCGAAACCGTTACTTCCAAATTTATCAGCAAAACAATTCTCCAGAAAACAGACGTCTGTTTATTACTGCTAGAAACAACTGTAAAATGGTTTTGTCTAACGCCAAAACCCGCTATTCTCAGGTCATGAAATCTCGCATCTCATCTCAAAAATTAGGCTCTCGTGACTTCTGGAGAATCTTTAATAGTTTTAATAATAAGGGCAAATCTATAATTCCACCTCTCTTGTATGGCTCAGACTTTGTCACCTCACCTAAAGACAAAGCCAAATTGTTTGCTAAAAACTTTTAATCAATATCATCTCATGATTCCACTAATTGCATTTTACCTAATATTGCCAACAAACAGGTTGATCCATTGCTTGACATTCATATCACTCCAGCATCTGTATCTAAAGTGATTTCCTGCCTAAACTGTTCTACAGCTTGTGGCCCGGACAACATACCTGTTATCGTCTTGCAGAAGTGTTCTCCGGAGCTGTCGTCTATACTCTCAAAACTATTCAACAAGTGCTTCTCAGAGTCTTGCTTTCCAGCCTGCTGGAAAGCCGCATCTGTTATCCCTATCTTCAAAAATTCTGGAGAGCGATCTGATTCGTCTAACTACCGTCCCATTAGTCGTCTTCCTATCATAAGAAAGGTTTTTTATTCTTTAATTTACAAACACTTAATTTCTCATCTTGAATCTAATAATTTACTTTCTGACCATCAATATGGATTTCGATCTTCTCGCTCTACAGCTGATTTGCTAACAGTAATAACTGACAGGTTTTATTGTGCATTAGATAAAGGTGGAGAGGTTAAGGCCATCGCTCTTGACATTTCAAAAGCTTTTGATAAAGTTTGGCATGCTGGTCTTCTCCATAAGCTTTCTTCTTATGGTGTATCTAGCAACATCTTTAAGATAATTGAATCCTTCCTTTCCAATTGTAGTATAAAGTTTTCCTTGATGGACAGCACTCTTCTTCTTATTCTGTAACTTCAGGGGTTCCTCAAGGGTCTATCCTTGGCCCTATACTCTTTTTAATTTACATTAACGATCTTCCAGATATTCTAACATCTAAGGCGGCATTGTTTGCTGAACTGGCTGGTGAACTTTATTTCAGATAAAACTCAACTTTTTTCAGCCAATCATTATAGCAATAATTTAGATCTTTCTATATTTATGAACGGTGATGTACTCGATGAGTCACCTACTCTTCATCTTCTAGGATTAACTCTTACTTCCAATCTTTCTTGGAAACCATATATCAAATCAGTTGCAAAATTAGCATCTGCTAAGGTTGCATCTCTTTATCGAGCTCGCCACTTTCTTACTCTGGATTCTATTCTCTGTCTCTATAAATCTCAAATGCGGCCTTGTATGGAATACTGTTGCCACATCTGGGGCGGATCTTCTAATGATGCCCTTTTTCTTTTAGACAAGGTGCGAAAACGCATTGTAAACATAGTTGGACCTGCTCTTTCAGCCAACCTCCAACCATTATCACATCGTAGTAATGTTGCTTCTCTTTCTCTTTTCTACAAATACTATAATGGGCACTGCTCTAAAGAGCTAGCGTCTCTTGTGCCATCTACTAAAATTCATTCTCGTGTTACTCGTCATTCAATAAAGTGTCATCCTTTTTCTGTGACTGTTCCTAAGTGCTCCAAAAACGCTTATTCGTCTAGTTTTTTTCCTCGAACATCAGTTCTTTGGTATTCGCTTCCTTCATCTTGCTTTCCTGATTCATATAATTTACAATCTTTTAAGTCGTCCGTCAATCGTTATCTTGCTCTACAATCTTCATCTTTTCTCTTTCAGTAACTTCCATCTTTAATTAGTGGCTGCTTGCAGCCTTGTTGGAATTGAAGATATTTAAAAAAAAAAAAAAAAAAAAAAAATTTTTGTCTTCGCTTAACTCTTCAAATATATATCTCACTTTCATAACAACGTCCATTGGTAAACCCGGTCCTGGCTTATATGTTGTTGTTTTATTTATTTTATCAGCATCGTGTTTGCACCAGCTGTTTGAACCAGTAGGGCAGTGTGGAAAATGTAAGCTTTTATTTTTTGATGAAGCCACATGAAATAGCGATGCTAACACTCCTGCCTTCATTTCCTTTAGGTTACCTGCATTTTTTCTGATTGCAACTCCAACAAAATTTTGTAAGCGATCAATTGTCGCATTGTAAGACGTCCTTTGCCACCAAGGCCTTTTTCTCTTTTCTTTAAATTCCGCAGCCGTGTTCCAACTCTCTTTTGATAATGTCCAACGCATTCCAGCTTTTCGATTTTTTTATCAGGGTATGTATTTTTTACGTTCATGTAACTTTTACTGTCTCCATCACCTAAATATTGAATATATCTTAACTGGCGATTATCAAAAGAACGCTGAAAAATATTTTTTGTTCCTTCTGGCTCCATACCACCAGCAGAACTTTGGTAATTTTACATACAAACATGGGAATTTCTCCATAGTGCATAAGCATTTGGATTAGACTTTTGAAGGTCTTGATTAAAACTAAAGCCTATACAATATCTAAACATGACTTCAACATCTAACACTTTGCCACTAACAGTAGAGATAACAGAAAAGACTCAAACGAGGATATTCAGCAATGATTATCATCGTTTGTGCAATGTACTATCGCAAGATACACAAATATCAGTTGGTGCCAAAGATGTTTTTTGCAATTTACTTCTAGCATTTATCATTGTTTGTTCTGCTACAGTTTTAACAGCTGTTGCAATTATTTCAGTAGATTTTTAAAGCTGTTTTTGGTCAAAGGCTTAGGTAAATTTAAAAAAGTGCAAAACATTTTTATGCCTGCATATCCATGGCCCAATAGTCGCATGCAATAAATTATTCGCTTATTATTATCAAATCCTTTTTTATTATTATCATTGATAGAGGTGTAGAACTGATGAAGATAGTTACAATCTTTTTTTTGACACTTAAGATATAACAAGGAAGATAAACCATGTAGTTTATTATATCTCTCACCTAATGAGAGTGTGGGACTACCACATTCTGGACACAGAAAAGAATTAAAAACAGAAACTAAAACAGCAACATCAATGATACGATACCAGATATACAAGGTTTCAAAACAAGTGTATCTTCTAAGTCTTCATCTTTTTGAGACGAAGCTGACAAATTAAGTGAGTTTTCATTATTTTGTTCCAAAACACAAGTGTTGTTAGCAGCATTTAAATTAATTGTTGGCAACTCAATACTAACATTATCAGAAACACTATCAATGTTCACAGATTTATTAAGATTTCCCATAAATCTTTTACTTTTACGGTGAGTTTGTGTATGTTGCTTCACTCGACAATCTTTTCCCATTTTCACTAATAAAACTAAAATGGTAAAATAACACTATAACTGATTTAAATTGTCGTACTTGATGTAGCAACCTTAACAACACATTAACCTCAAGGCCGTGTACACACATTTATATAATGTAATTAAACTTTGTTAAAATTAATATTTGTATATATACTTGAAGACGTTTTGAAATCGCGCAAACAAAGGAATTTGGGGTCGTATAAAACATCTAAGGTACCTCCTCCACCTTTTTTTATTTAATAAACTTTTTTATTGGAAAAGAAAAGATTTAATTAAAAAAAAATAAGGGCGGTATTTGAAAAACGTAAGTACTTTTTATGGGGGTGGGAACTTAAAAGTACGCATGGCAATAGGGGGTGGAGGGGGTCAAATTTCAAAATTTTTGGCGTACTTACTTTATGGACGACCTCTGATATAATGTTTCTTACTGGTTTTAAGTTCTTTTACAAATTGTTTTTTGTTCTCTCTCTGTGCCTAATATCAGTATTAAACCGTCATTTTAAGGTATAATAATTTAATTTAAAAAAATAATTTAAATTCTTTTACTTAAAACCAAATAAAAAATATAATAAAACAATTCAAACTATTAAAAAAAAAATTTCCAGAATAATAGGCCGTATGCAAGTATCTCTAAATGTGGCTGGAAATAAAGTTTCGCTGCACATATTTCGTGTCTAACTTCTAATCTTTCTAAAGACTAAAATATAAATATTTTGTTGTAAAAACAAAATGTTTACAGCTTTAACTTCATGGTTAAATATTTGTCGGGGAAACACAAGGGATAAAGTCAGGAAGCGGTCTTTTGCATATGCGAAAATTTTATTGAAAACAATATAAAAATATACTTTCACCTATCTGTACAAATATTAAATCATTGTAAGTAGTTATAAGAGAGAAAGCTTTGCGATTCTAAGCGCCCTCCCCCTACTCATTTTTTTTTTTTTTTTTTTTTTTTTTTTTTTTTTTTTTAGTATTGTATTTGCCGATTGAAAATAATTTACACTCGTAATTTATAAAAACAAATATTTACATGACTGGGGCTTGAAGAAGACAAAATTCATCTTATCATTAAGCCCCCCCCAAAAAAATGCATATTCATCAAATAAAATGTTTTAACAAAATGCAAAAAATAAAATATATAACGTTTAAAATATTTAGTAATTCAAAGAGTATTTATATTTAAGAACTGATTAGTAAAATAAGATGATATATAAGTATTAATATTACAAAAAGAATTTACAATAACTTTTTTAATAAAAATTGAAATTATAAAATTTTACAATATTTTTAGTAATTAGTATTTCAAATAATAAAACTTAAAAAAATCGTTTGTAAATTCAAAACTTATAAGATAAGAAATACATTTACAATAGCAGACTATTGTTTAGAATATTAAATATAATATTAAAGAGTAATTAGTAGGTTAATTTTTGTTTTTGTTTGCTAGTTTAAAAAGCTTTTTAGAAGAACTTTAATTCATTTTCATGTATCATCAGTAATTGCTTAAGTTTTGTTTTAAACTGGTTTAAAGAATAATTAGATTTCAGCTCCTTATTTAATATTGTATTCCACAGCTTAGGACCTCGGTTAGCAATTGAGAATTTGGTTGCTGAATAATGTGTTTTGGATTGAATGTAATTGTTTTTTGAAAATCTGGTAGGGTATATGTGGTTTATTTTTTCAAAAAGTGAATTAAATAACATTGGTGATATTTTTTTATCAAGTTTAAACATGAAGATAAGAATATGGTAAAGGTTTAGTTTATATACATTTAGAATATTAAGTTTATTAAATAATGTTTGAGTGTGAGAGAAACGGTCTACGTTTGTAATTATTCTTATAGCCTGTTTTTGTTTACTAAACAGTTTTTTTACTTTTGTTGCGTTTGTGCTGCACCAAGCAACGTTTGCATAATTTAAGTAGCAATGAATTAAAGAAAAATATAAGTTTTTTAAACAAGATAGATTTAAAAACTGCTTGGCTTTATACAAAACACCTATATTTTTTGATATTTTATTTTCAATTAGACCTATGTGGTCCCTCCAGGTTAAATTTTCATCCAGAACCACACCTAAAAATTTTATTGATTGCTCTCTTTTTAATAATGCGTTATCAATAAAAAGATCAGGAAGTTTTAATGGAATATCTTGTTTTTTATGAAGACGATGGAACAAAGTGTATTTGGATTTATTGATGTTCAAAGATAGTTTGTTTGATTTGAACCATTGGGTTAATTTTTCAAGTTCTTTGTTTACTGTTTGAAATAATTTACTGATATCTTTACTAGAATAAAACAAGTTTGTATCATCTGCAAACAAAATTAAGTTTAAAATGTTAGAAAATTTATATAAGTCGTTAATATAAACGAGAAATAAAAGTGGTCCTAAAATTGATCCTTGAGGAACACCACAGGTGATTGACTTATATTCCGTTTTTCCGCTATCATATGAAATAAACTGCTTTCTATTAGACAAGTAACTATCAAACCAGGACAAATTAGTATTTATTATACCATAACTTTTCAGTTTGGATAGAAGGATTTGATGATTGACAGTGTCAAAAGCTTTACTTAAATCGATAAATACACCTAGGGTATACTTGTCTTCATCAAACCCTTTAAATATATCATGAACAAGGTGAGTGATTGCATGATCAGTTGAATGACCAGATTTAAATCCAAACTGTTTATGAAAAAGAATATTATTAACATTTAAAAAGGAATATAGTCTATTATACATAACCCGCTCTAATATTTTAGAAAAACAAGAAAGAATTGAGATTGGTCTATAATTCGTAACATCGGAAGGATCACCTGATTTTAACACTGGAATGACTTTTGCAATTTTTAGGTTATCTGGAAAAACGCCTTGTGTTAGAGATAAATTAAAAATATGTAGTAATGGAATTGTAATTTGTTTTATTGATTTGATAATGACATTACTACTTATATCATCAAATCCTAAACTTTTATTGGGTTTTAATAAAGAGACTGCGTCTAGTAATTCTTTTTCTGTAAGTTTATAATTAGACATAACATTAAGGTTGGTTGAGGTTAAGTACGAACTAAAGTGTGATTGAGTAGTTGCTATATTAGATGATAAAGTAGGACCTATATTTACAAAAAACTGGTTAAGTGTTTCAGCGACTAAGGATTTATTTACAATTTGTTTGTTATTAAATTTAAGATTTAGAGGAAGTAAATTTCTGTATAAGCTTTTTTTTCCAATTACCTCCTTAATAATATGCCAAGTTTTTTTAGAATCATTTTTGTGCTTTATTAATTGTTCAGAATAGTAACGTTTCTTTGAGCGTTTTAAAATTGACTCAAATAGCCCCACTCCCCACTCCCCACTCCTTTTATTTTTAAACTAGCTGATATTAGTTATATAAAAAAAATCACACGACATCAAAAATTTTGTATTATTACATTTTAAAAATTTTTTTATTAAAAAAATAAAAAAAAAAATACCAGGAATAGAGATTTAAAAATTATATTTAAAAAAGTCATATTTATAGTCAGTGTTTTTATTTAAATTCTCTTTCTTATTTTTTCACTTTTGCAAAAATCTGAATAAACTTTCTTTATGTCAAGAACATTGGTTTATTTTGCAAAGTTTATTTTACCTTCACAACTTCGGTTATAAAGGTGAAACGTCAAATGTATTCATTTTATGCATGGCAAACAAATATTAACGCTCTGTTATATATATAATGACCAAAACATAATGATCCTTTATTATTTACTGCAAATTTCAATGGGACAATGATCAGAAACAAAATCAACTTATGACAATTTATGTTAGCGAGTATACCAGGTATAAATATGTGGTGCAATTGTGACAGTAAGTATTATTATATTACACTTTTTATATTTGTTTTTCTGTTTTATACTTTTCTATAGAATAAATCGTATGAATCTTTATAGATGAGGAGATTTTTTAACAATGTTGTTTTGAACACACTTTTAAGACATTTTTTGTAGCAACGTGAATGATAACAAACTTTAATAGCAGAACAATCTTTCGAAAAAATTGCTCATTGCTACATATTTTCAATAGAAAATTGTTTTACTTTCATATTCAACTGGAAGTCACTACTTGGCAGCATCGAATGATAATGATTGAATTCATTTTCGGATTTTTTACAAACCTTTTTAAATAAAATATATTATCAAATATTATCTAATACATGTTATAATCATTCAGTAAAAAGCTTCACAAAATTAGTACAAGAATTCATTCTTTTAACAAAATCATTTCGCGTAAATCATTTAAAGTAAATTACTTCAAAATTGCTAATAATAGACAGAAAAATTATAACATGATCATAGTATTTTAATCATGCTTTCTTACAGATTATCTATATTCTTGGTACTAAAATATCAAACTTTGATACTTTTTTATTAAATTTGACAGATAAAATTTTTTTTTTTAAATTAAAAAGTCAAATAAAATCTACTAAAGTTATAAACATTTTTGATGTTTATCTTTGTTTTTTTTACTCTTTCTAAAGGTCCTTTCTAAAATAGCGTTATTTGAAAATCTTAGATAACAAGACCAATTATACTTAAACCTGGTCTTAATTAAATCTGAAACAACTGCAAGTTGTTGTCAATGCTGTATCTTGTAGTTTTTGTTGAAGTTCTACATAATCTTCTTTGATAATATGACAAAAACTTTTAACAAATATTACTCTGTTACAATTCTAATTTCTTTACACTTCACGAAATTCTGAAAATACCTTTAACGAATCTCTATTAATTTGGCAAATTGGTCGTGCTTTACATTGTCTTTATAAAAAATAAATCTTTTTGCTTCTTTGTTTAATTAAATATTTTTCATAACGCTATTGCATTTCTTGTTTTATAAAAAAAAATTATGGGTAAATCCGTTCAAATATATTTTTTATATTTTTATAATATTTTTAATATTTTTTTAATTGCTAAAAAACACTCTGTTAAAATTTTTTAAGAGTATTTAGCAATTTTTTGCCTAATATTTTTACATAATTTTTTTTTCGACTATATAAGGGACTTTACCCCAAATACTAAAGATTTGAACCTAAATATCTTTACAACTTGACGCGATGATAAAAAATGAGTTGCATATTTGAAATCAGCATAATTAATTTGACTTAAAAACCATCTTGTTAACAAGATTTCCACAAATAAAGCAATAAATAAATAAAACAATATATTATACACAAGAATTGATATATTTACTTTTTAAAACAACAATCAAGTTAAAATGCTAAATTTGAACACCTTATCTTTCTCAACTCTTCTGTCAAAAGTCTTTCTTGTTGAATTATACCCCAGTCAACATTGACAGGCGGGTACCATATGGTATTTGTCTTGGCTTACGGGAACAGGATTTTAACGGTAAGTGTTTTGGTCTCCGGACGGAGACCAAAACACTTACCGTTAAATCGTTTAAAACACCGATAGATCTTGTTGGAGCACAATAATAACCAGAAAAAACTGATGAAAAATTATTTTCTAACATTTGATGTAAATGGCGGTTTTTTATTCTCCAAGGAGACCTAACGGTCTTATCATAGAGCACTACGGAAGTGCATTTAACAAGGATGATTACGCCTCCTCCCGTACCAGTATTGCTTATTTGACCTCTTAATATAAGGTGGGGGTGAGAATAAAGGGAGGGATTTGAATTTTAGTCCAGTTTTTATAAAAGGGGGTAGGGTGGGAGGTGTTGAGAGTTTTAATAGAAAGTTGGAGGGATTTTTTTCTTCTAAACTATATTTATTTCAATCAGTTTGTAAAAACTTCCGATCAGATGCCATGTTACAAAATAAGTATTTTTTTTTTATTTTCAGTTTACAAATTCTAAATGATATTATTTAGAAAACACGCGTAAAACTATTTAACTTTCGTGTGGCTTTAAGTCAAATGCTCGTTTTCAAACAGCTGTTTTATCAAAATTTAAATATTGTTTAATATGGTGATGTAAGTTTTCGACATAGGTGAGAAATAAACCAAAATTTTCGACGCATCGATATTTTTCATTTTCTTCATTTTTCAATTTCGACCTTTTTTTTCAAATTTTATTTTTGACATATCGAGATTTACTATGTCGATGATTTTTAAAGCCTATTTACACTGAAAGTTTTTGACTTAATCGGTGACTGAAATAATTATTTTTAATACATAAGATCGATTTTCACTAAATGTTTGTTTTTAGATTTAAAATATAAATTTTTTGTTGATAACAAGTAAAAAAAATTATATTCAAATTATAATTCCGATGAATATACAACACAAAGTATAACTTCGAATTAACTTAAAATGCAGCTCTAACTTAAAACACATCAATGTGCCAACGTTTGTTTTTTGTTGTTACACAAACATAACTTTGCATAGTAACAAGCTTTTGGCAGTCGCAGAGTCAATTTTTTATACAAAATTATAATAAATTATATAACTTCATTTCAAATAAGTTATTAAATTTTTTTTTTAAACTTATAAAGAAATTATTTTTAAATTTTTTATAATCCAGGTTCTGTCATGCATTATGGTCATAGTGGTTAGAGTTCTAACACAGAACCCAGAAGTTGGTGGTTTGCTAGCCTAATGAGCAACATTAGTATATAAGAAGGCGTAGACTTATAGTTAAATGCTCTTTTACCGTGCTTTGTGATAAGACTTTAAGGGAGCACCTAAGTAACCACAAAAAAAAAATACTTGTAGGGGAGACCGGGGCTAGTTGCAACAGGGATATGTTGCAACAATGCGGATTAAAGAATGGTTTTTGTATATTTTTCCAAAAATTTTCTTAAATAATATAGCTATAACTTTAACACGTCAGCTGTTAAAAACACACAGTTATTTAATAAAAATTTCAAAAATTATTGATATTTTTTTTTTCCGATATAAAATTCTAAATTTCATTTTTTAAGTTTTTTTGGGTTTTACTTTAAACTTAGAGGTATATGACCATATAAAAGTTATGGTAAGTTAAAAAAATCTTTCTCAAACACGATAAGTAAAAAAAAAAAAAAATTTTTTCAATAAAAATAATTATATACAATGATTAGAGTGATTATGATGCCTATGAAGTAAGTTGCATCAAATTGCTTGGGGTAAGTTGAATCATAAATTAGCTGTGGGTTTTGTTGATTTTACGCACTTTACTAGTTTTTTCTAAAATAATGGGCGCTTTTTTAATGTAAAAGCGAAAACAAATATAAACGAAAACAAAAATTTTATGATGAAAATTAATTTAGATAAGTTGTAAATGTATATAATATATATAAAGCATATGTATATATATGTTTATATGTTTATGTATTACATATTATGTATATATACATGTATTTTATATGTATATTATGTTTAATATACATATTACATACATGTATATATATACATAATATATAATACATGAATATATATATATATATATATATATATATATATATATATATATATATATATATATATATATATATATATATATATATATATATATATATATATATATATATACGCTTCATATATATTATATACATATACAACTTATATAAACTTTTTATTTTTTTTATTTTTTTAATCATCATTTTTTAAACTTATCTTTATCACAAAATTTTGCTATAAGTTTATATATATATATATTTTATATATATATATATATATATATATATATATATATATATATATATATATATATATATATATATATATATATATGTATATATATATATAATTATATATATATATATATATATATATATATATATATATATAAATTTATACATTATAAACATATCACATATATATATATATATATATATATATATATATATATATATATATATATATATATATATATATATATATATATATATATGTATATATATATATATATATATATATATATATATATATATATATATATATATATATATATATATATATATATATATATATATATATGTATATATACATGCATCTATATATGCAAAGATACATTAATCATTCATATATAAATAAATGATGATGTAGGTTAAGTTGTATAAAATGACTTTAATGTTTTTTTATTTTTTTGTTATTTGATTAAGATGTTATTTTGTGCTTAAGTAAAAATTGTAAATGAGTACTTATAAGAGAAAAACTGAAAACTTTATCCAACAGCAGTGGTAAAAGAGGCAGCAAACCATGTTTTTGATGGAAAAGGAATATCGATTAGAGCAACAGCAAAAAAGTATGGAATCCACTACTCAACTCTTTTTCGTTACATACATAAAGTAAGAAAAAACTAATAATATGGGAATGCCGCTACCTATTCCTGGTTATAAAAAGTCACGCCAAGTTTTCAATTTAGGACAAGAAAAAGCTATTGCTCCATATATATCAACAGCTTCTGATATTTATTTTGGATTATCACCTAATGAAGCACGAAAACTTGCATTTGAATGTGCTATAAAGTATAACCTTAATTTTCCAAAATCTTGGTTAAAACTTTCAATGGCTGGTCCTGACTGGATGAGAGGGTTTTTAAATTGACATTCAGGATTGTCTATCAGAACTCCAGAAGCAACAAGTCTTGCACGAGCAACTAGTTTTAATAGTGCTAATGTGTAGATGTATTTTTTCAAAAATTATTAGATGTTTTAGATAGAAATCATTTTTCTGCATCTAATATTTACAATGTTGATGAGACTGTTGGTATCACCACTGTACAAAAACCAAACAAGGTAATTGCTTGTAAAGGTAGTAAGCAAAATGGAGCATTAACATCTCAGTAACGGGGGACACTAGTGACAATCGTATTAGCTGTAAATGCATGTGGCAATAGTGTGCCTCCAATATTTCTATTTCCTAGAAAGAAATTTTTTGATCACTTTATTTGTGAACCAAATAAATGCATTGGTGCTTCGAATGGGTCAGGGTGGATGAATGAAGAGTGCTTTGTTTCTTACTTAAACCACTTTATTCGGCATGTCAAGCCCACAAAAGAAAGCCCTGTGCTATTATTTTTAGACAACCATCAGTCTCACTTATCTGTTCAATTAATAACATTGTGTAAAGATAATGGTATAGTTTTGCTTTCCTTCCCTCCTCATTGCTCACATAAGTTGCAACCTCAAGATAGATCTGTATTCGGACCATTCAAAAAATGCGTAGCTAATGCACAAGCCTCATGGATGAAACAATGGCCAGGAAAAACAATGAGTATATATGATTTGCCAGGAATTGCAAAAATAGCCTTACAGCATTCTCTTACACAACAAAACATAACATCTATTTTTAGAGTGGCAGGAATATTCCCATATGATAAGGATATATTTTCAGATACAGATTTTGCTCCATCATGTGTTACTGATCGTCCAGCAACTCAATCTAAAGCAGGTGATGATAATAGTATATCGACTTCAATCTCAGATGCAATTCTATCTCTGGAATCATTAGAATTTACCCCAGAGAATGTAAGACCTCTGCCAAAAGCACAACCTAGGAAAGAAATACTCACTAGATCAAAAAAAAAGTTTGCAGAAATTCTTACAGATACTCCAGTAAAACAGCGACTTATGGCTGAAAAAGAAGTTAGTTCTAGAAAGAGAAAGTCTAATACTTCCACATCAACAATCAAAAAGAAAAACATTAAAGGTGAATTAAAATGGAATTAATGTAATTTTTTGCATTAAAAAAATTGTTTTTTAAACAAAATGTTATTGTGTTTTTATATCCTAAAAACCGAAAAAAACAGAACTTAAATATCCTAAATACTCCTCTTGTCTTTTTTAAAACTTAATTGTTGTTTATTTTATCAAGAGAACTTTTTTTTTCAAAAACAGTTTTTAGTTTACTAAACAAGTCAGGTATATGTGAAGTCTAGCATAATAAATGTATTGCAACTCAAGGAAAATACTACTTTCTTTTATTGTAATTATAAAATTTTTGTTGCCAAATAGAAATTACAGATTGACTAGTAATTTTTCTGTGAACTCTACATGGCTTATTCTTTTAAAGTAATGTGTTGCAACTTGCCCCGTTCACTGTTGCAACTTTGCCCGATGCGGGGTAAGTTGCAACATTTTTTTTTTCATTTTTGTTTCACTATTGCGGAATAACTAAATTTTATATTATATTTATCAATGTTGGATTAACATGTCACTAAGATCTATTTTATAACCCTGAAAAAAAAATTTCAAAAAATTGTAAAGTTTAAGGAGATAAATGCAGTTTTTTTTAATTTTGTTGCAACTAGCCCTGGTCTCCCCTAGGTGTGAACTTTTTAATATTATTGCAGCACAGAATACTGACACATTTAATATACAGCTTCAGAAAACAATACCGCCTTGCTTGTAAGAAACCAATGTCGCTATCTTACCTGATTGGAGACAAAGAGTTCTCCTGGATGATATTTTATTATTGTTAAATGCTGTTCTTAGTGGAGTTCCACAAGGATCATTACTCGGACCTTTAAGTAAAGTTCCGAGTAATGATTCTTGTGAAACACCTGTAAGAACAGCATTCAACAATTAATAGTAATTACTATTCATTGTTTATATTAACGATATATCTGATACAATAAAAAATGATTGTAAACTAAATGCCAATGACATTAAAATCATATTAAATTTGGATTCCTCAAATAATGGTTCACTATAGCAAAACGATTTAAAAAATGTTTAATTGGTCTAAAAAATGGCTGAGTTAAGTATAATAAAATATTTTGTAATGCATTACGGTTTAAACATCGAAAGCAATTATTTTATTAACAATATTCAGTTAAATGCAAAAGTGAGCGAACGAGATTTGGGTGTGGTTTTTACAAATGACCTAAAATGGAGATAACAATTAATGGCATGCATCTCTAAAGCGAACTCTATGTTTAGTATGATTAAACACATGTTTTTAGTTTTTGAAGTATTTGGAACTTTTGTACTGTATATATTAAAACTCTAATCAAGTTCTCTGTTTTAGTTTGGTATATATTTATAAAAGCAGGGTAACAGGCATGATTTCCGTTATCATAACAACGTTGGGATAAAGGCAAAAAAGAGGGAACTGATGTTCATAGTTGATTCAGATGTTTAAAGTTTTTATAGATATTATCTGTGTGAAACTGTGAAATTGACTAGTTTTTAAATCTAATGTCACAACAAGTGGTCACAGTATGAATTTTTCAAGGAATACGTAAATATGAACCCCAAAACAAGTTTATTACGAATAGAGCAGCGAACGATTGGAATAATTTACCTAGTAAATTAGTAAAGTCGACTTCAACAATTGAATTTAAAAATATATTGGACAACTTTTTATTAAATTGTATCTCGTTGTTGTTATGAAATGGGTGTCATAGCGTTAATGTAAACACAGTAAGTATTATACTGATATTTTCAAAGTTTTCTGTTTTGCACAAAATTGAATTTAAACCTAAAGTATATACTCTTCCTTGTTTGCATTTAGCAATTGATCCGTACAATTTTTACTTAAGAACATACTAAATTCAATATCAAGTTCACACTATAAGTGTGAACGTGTATATAGAATTAAAAATTACCGCAATATAATATGTAAGAAGAAATATTGTAAGATTTTCTTATCCAATAATTTTCTAGTTTTATCAATTTTAAATTTTTGAAAAACATTTTGTTCAGTTAGCAGTCATATGGCGCCTTGCGCTGCTAATTTTTTTAGAGGTTTTAAGTAAAAGTTACTTTTACTTCAGATTTTTTATAACAACTCTTTTGAGCAGGTTGGCAGGAAATAAAAACCGTTGAAAACGTAATAAAAACCGCAGCTTTTTTCATTTTTTGATCATTTTTCTAAATAATTAAAACCTTAAAAAATGAGGGGGTCCTAGACTTTATGTGGCTGTATTTTATGAGCGTCAAAATACATTTTGATAAAATTTAAAACCTAATTACAATTTATGTTTGAATTCAAGATAAAGAATTTTTGTTTTTCAAAAACTAATTTCACTCAACCAGGGGGATGCAGGGGATCATTTTCAAGGGTGTTCCTGCCCCTGTGATCTGACTGCCGTGATTTTTAGCAAAAAAATATCAATTTTAATAAATATTAGCAAAATAAAAGTTGCAATTATCTTCTTGTCAAAAATCTATTAGGAATGGAACAAATTTTCACACGCAAAACATGAATAAATCTCCGATGACTCAAATCAGACAAATGAAATACCACAAACAGTATTTTAAAGATTATAATATTTTACAAAAATGAAAAAGAAAATGTAATTTTTCAATCTAGATATATTCTTGAAAATTCTTCTTACAATCTCGTTGAACTGTATTCAACAACCATAGCTCTTAGATTTTCACAGAGATGGACGTTTTTCTTAAACACAACGAACCTTATCAATGTCTTCTTTAAGTTTTTATGTAATGCCTCAGATGTTTGTTCTGATGTAATACCAAGCGGGATTTTCTGCCTATCGAGATACTCCTTGAGATGGAACCTGATTATGTGAAACTTCCATCAAAGTAAAATCTTCATTGCGAATACATCATGGACATATACTTTTAAGTGAGGCATGAACTCCACAAATTTGTCTATTTTTTCTTTGTTGGAGATATAGAGTGTTTTTTTTTTTGTTTTTTTTCCTCTCCATTTTTGCCGTATAAAAATATAAATACAACCAATATTTCCAATATACAGATAGCCGGGGCAAGAAGAAGACACGATTTGTCTTGTCGCCAAGCCCCGAGATTGATTCCGTAAAAAATAAATAATTTCGTATAGAGTATATAAATGTTACCAATATATATAAAATAAGACTTTACTTTTGAAAAAAGATAAAACAAAACAAAAAGATACAGGGTCAAAAAGAATTTTTTTTTTAAAAAAAATTTAAAGAAAAAAAAAAGAAAAGAAAATTTCTTTTAAAGTAATAAAATAATCAATAAAAAGTAAAATAACAAATTCTTAGATATAAATATTAAATAAATAAGTATATAAAGATTAATATAAATTTGCACAAAGTAAAACTTGCAATAAAATTAAAAAAAAAAAAAGTTTTTTAACAACTTTTTTTTTTTTCTTTTTAATTGATTAAGAATAAATACTAAAATTATTAATGAAACACAGAATTGAGAAGAAATTGAATCTTTCCATTTAAAAAAAATATATATATATTTATATGTATTTAAGCATGCTTCAACCAAATCTTTTTTTTTTTTTTTTTTTTTTTTTTTTTTTTATTATTTTTTTTTCCGATTGAAAAAAATTTACACTCGTAATTTATAAAAACAAATATTTACATGACTGGGGCTTGAAGAAGACAAAATTCATCTTATCATTAAGCCCCCCCCAAAAAAATGCATATTCATCAAATAAAATGTTTTAACAAAATGCAAAAAATAAAATATATAACGTTTAAAATATTTAGTAATTCAAAGAGTATTTATATTTAAGAACTGATTAGTAAAATAAGATGATATATAAGTATTAATATTACAAAAAGAATTTGCAATAACTTTTTTAATAAAAATTGAAATTATAAAATTTTACAATATTTTTAGTAATTAGTATTTCAAATAATAAAACTTAAAAAAATCGTTTGTAAATTCAAAACTTATAAGATAAGAAATACATTTACAATAGCAGACTATTGTTTAGAATATTAAATATAATATTAAAGAGTAATTAGTAGGTTAATTTTTGTTTTTGTTTGCTAGTTTAAAAAGCTTTTTAGAAGAACTTTAATTCATTTTCATGTATCATCAGTAATTGCTTAAGTTTTGTTTTAAACTGGTTTAAAGAATAATTAGATTTCAGCTCCTTATTTAATATTGTATTCCACAGCTTAGGACCTCGGTTAGCAATTGAGAATTTGGTTGCTGAATAATGTGTTTTGGATTGAATGTAATTGTTTTTTGAAAATCTGGTAGGGTATATGTGGTTTATTTTTTCAAAAAGTGAATTAAATAACATTGGTGATATTTTTTTATCAAGTTTAAACATGAAGATAAGAATATGGTAAAGGTTTAGTTTATATACATTTAGAATATTAAGTTTATTAAATAATGTTTGAGTGTGAGAGAAACGGTCTACGTTTGTAATTATTCTTATAGCCTGTTTTTGTTTACTAAACAGTTTTTTTACTTTTGTTGCGTTTGTGCTGCACCAAGCAACGTTTGCATAATTTAAGTAGCAATGAATTAAAGAAAAATATAAGTTTTTTAAACAAGATAGATTTAAAAACTGCTTGGCTTTATACAAAACACCTATATTTTTTGATATTTTATTTTCAATTAGACCTATGTGGTCCCTCCAGGTTAAATTTTCATCCAGAACCACACCTAAAAATTTTATTGATTGCTCTCTTTTTAATAATGCGTTATCAATAAAAAGATCAGGAAGTTTTAATGGAATATCTTGTTTTTTATGAAGACGATGGAACAAAGTGTATTTGGATTTATTGATGTTCAAAGATAGTTTGTTTGATTTGAACCATTGGGTTAATTTTTCAAGTTCTTTGTTTACTGTTTGAAATAATTTACTGATATCTTTACTAGAATAAAACAAGTTTGTATCATCTGCAAACAAAATTAAGTTTAAAATGTTAGAAAATTTATATAAGTCGTTAATATAAACGAGAAATAAAAGTGGTCCTAAAATTGATCCTTGAGGAACACCACAGGTGATTGACTTATATTCCGTTTTTCCGCTATCATATGAAATAAACTGCTTTCTATTAGACAAGTAACTATCAAACCAGGACAAATTAGTATTTATTATACCATAACTTTTCAGTTTGGATAGAAGGATTTGATGATTGACAGTGTCAAAAGCTTTACTTAAATCGATAAATACACCTAGGGTATACTTGTCTTCATCAAACCCTTTAAATATATCATGAACAAGGTGAGTGATTGCATGATCAGTTGAATGACCAGATTTAAATCCAAACTGTTTATGAAAAAGAATATTATTAACATTTAAAAAGGAATATAGTCTATTATACATAACCCGCTCTAATATTTTAGAAAAACAAGAAAGAATTGAGATTGGTCTATAATTCGTAACATCGGAAGGATCACCTGATTTTAACACTGGAATGACTTTTGCAATTTTTAGGTTATCTGGAAAAACGCCTTGTGTTAGAGATAAATTAAAAATATGTAGTAATGGAATTGTAATTTGTTTTATTGATTTGATAATGACATTACTACTAAATTTTTATAATATAATAATAAATCCATAAAAGGGTTGACAAAGATAAACTTTGAACTAAATCGAAAAAACTTATCTGTGTCTTTTAATAACATTTAACTCACTAGGTATATTTTAGGTCATTCACTTGTATTAATAATATCGAATAAAATAGTCATTTCACAAGGAAGTTTATTGTATTCCTAAATAATTTAACTGTTCATTTTAGCAAAATGTTTCACGTTAAATTATTTATCTTTAACCCTTAAACCCAACAATTGTAAAATTTGTAATTGCTACGCAGATAAATAGTAACGACAATATTCTAATGTTATCGTAGAAAAAAGAAAAGAAGTGAATTTATTAATTCTTTTTTTTTGTGTGTTAATTTACCTCATCAAGGCCAAAAGTCACTACAGTCAAGGAGGCTGCTTTAGTTGTAGTTACAGCCCTCTCTCAACTCATTAACTCCGAAAGACAAACCATGACGAACAAGACCGCCTCGCGGAGAAACAAGATGAGCGCAGTACTACCGGCAAGATGGTGGTTATCGAACTCGGAACTTCTCAATTATGAGGCGAGCGCTCTACCACTACACCACTAATGCACTACCGTTGAATAACAACCTAGACTGGTATTATTCGACAAATTTAGCGGTTTTAATGTATGTATAGCACAATAATAGTTTACTATTTCTACTTATGTGAATGTTTTAAATAAAAATGACATTAAAGAAACGATCCACTTCATGCTACACTAAAACATTATTTTGAAAATAAGATCAAATAATCCTTACACAACATAAATAGCAAAATAACATGGTCTTTAAGTCCTTTTGAAAAAAGTTAACTTGGTTGAAACTTGGACATTTTGGAAAAAATTCGATCTTTCCACATGGAATTACAATCCTATACAGTATAGAAATATAGTATAATATAAATAGTATCATAAAATTGCAATGAATAAAAAATAATAATAATAAAAATACCTACGTTTGTGCCAGAAGAGTACTTAATAAATGCATTGATCAATATATGTCATTGATTTACACAATGAACTCTAATTGTGTGCCAGAAGGATTTGAACTTTTAAATTATATAAATGTTAAAAATGTTGAAACGGCCATGGTATCAACAAGCCAGAATAGTCTATACTTTCACAATACTCTATAAAAAATTGATCAAGTATCTCATTATAATTAAAAATAGCCGTAATTTTAAATACTACTTTTGGTGTAGCTGTAACAGTAGCTATAGTTAACTGCAACTGCAACAAATGTATGTAAATAAAGAATTGACTTTAACAACTGTACTTTTTAGCAATATCTTATATGGATAACTCTAGCTGATAAAATGAATAATTGATGACGGTAAGAAAAAAACAACTACATAGTGAGCAAAACAAATCATCATGCCAATAACGAAATAAAGACAAGCATTAGTTAACCTAAATTAGCCAATTCTATAACTTTAAACATCTATAATACACTTACAAAAATAAAATTTTTGTAAGTGTATTATAGATGTATAAAGTTATAGTGTAATGAACATTTTAAATATTAACTAAAACATGAATTTTTTAAATATTAACTAAAACATATTTTTAAATATTAACTAAAACAAACCAACAATAAAAAACAAAAAAACATATTCATTTATATTGATTGAATTTAAATATCTAAATAAGTCATAAAAACAAAAATAATAGGCAGCAGAAATAATTGGTATCATTCACAAACATGAGTACTAAAGGCACACCTTTTATGACAGTATAACACAGTAGCAAAAGAAACATCTCTAATTTACCATTCTTAATACATTTCAGGTAATGTTAACTCATGTCATTATCTTTTTATATAATTAAAGTTAATGCTGCTACAGAAAGCTATTGCATTTGCTTTTAAGAAAAGATCACAATCATTTTCATGTGCAACGCTATGCTTTCTAAAAACCACCTGAATTAAAACAACTAAAAATGCAAAAATAACAAGATATTTTAAACTTGGAAACCTATATAATTTAAAGAAATGACATAAAAACAAACTTTGTGGTGTCATTAAGCCAACCAGATGAGTCTCTTAAAATATCTAAGGCCTTGTCTTTAGACTGTATTGTCAAACTTTTAAGAAAACTTTAGAAAACTTTCAACTTCGACATCCCTTTTTTACAATCATACTATAATTAACAAACAGTTTTTTTCAAAGCTTTACTATTATCAGTTTAAACTCTGAACCTTTTTCTTGTTGATTGGTTTGAGGAAAATAAGCTGACTTTATCGAATAATCTAATATTTTAGAGTTTTTTGAAGAGTACCAAAAATCTATAACAAAAAGTAGTTACATAAATTGTTAATTTTTTAATATATTTACTTCAATGATCAGTAATTGCAATAATATATTTTTTTCCAAGTTTTGTTAAAGCAAGAGGTCCAATAAGATCTAGGTGAAGTTTGTGTACCTATGGCCAGATATTTCCAATGCCCAAATTCAAGGCCCCAGACTTGTCTAAAAATGGCAAAACTGATACGACCACATCTCTATACTAATTACTTTGTATTAGCATAAGTATATTGACTATAATATATAAAATTCCATCAAGTAGAAGGGTTTAAAAATTAGTTGCCCTAGGTGCAATAAGATTTTTTTAAACTGTACCTAGGGTCACGTTCTAAAAATCAGGTTCAAATCGAAAATACATTGACAGTTAATTTAATCTTAGATTGTTTTCAATAAATGTTTCTAGTAATCATTAATAACAAAATTGACTAATAGTTCTGAGCAAAATTGACAAATAAGTCAATGCATAAAATGGAAGTCCCAAAACAACTGTGGATTTTGAGATGCTGAGGCATAGTACAAAATTAACTTCAGAAACATAAAATAATATAAAATATACAATAATGATAAACTCTTATTCATAAATTATATAAAAGTTTAACTTAAATAGTGGAATATATATAACACATACCGCAAAGTTGACATTTTTTTATTATAATAATTTGTTAATCCATCAGAGATATATTACTAAACATCTTCAATAGAGTAATTATAGGCTGGCATTTTAATTATGTAATTTAAAAAAATGATTACTTTTGTTTTTTTTTAGTTTATCCCTAACGGAAACGGTTAGTGCTATATCCTGTCGGTTAGTGCTATATCCTGTCGTTCAAAAGTACAATTCCGATTTTACTAAAATCGCAGACCTCAAAAAATGTTTACGCATGCGCTGCTTTTGTGTAATTTAAAACGATATTAAACATAAAAATCGTGCGCCAACTTAAAGCTAAAGGCAAGGTTTAGCTTTGTCTTTAAACTTAGCTAAACAGATTAATAAAGATATAAAGTTATAATTAAACATATATAGTGATATAATATTAAATATAGTTATATACTTATAATATAAAAGACAAATAAGGCTTTTGTTGTTTGTTGTTGTTAGAAAATGTCATCATCATCAGATTCTGTAACAATTTCATCATCTGGTAAGAAATAGTAAATCATTTTTTGTTTTGTTTATCAATCATTTATTTAAATCATAATGTTAATGCAAAGTTAGAATTATTAAAAACTTATTTGACATAAACGTTTGTATGAAAATAAATAAAAGCATAAAAGTCATGATAACTCACAGAATTTTTTATGGTATTTTAGATAGGTATATTATATATACATATACAATATATACATGTATATACAAATTTTGATTCATTTTTATAAGATGATCAACCTAGATCTTCTAGATCAAGATCTGGAAGATCATCAAGGAGACCAAGCATATCTTTTAATATTAATTTTATAAATATATATAGAGAGAGAGTGAAAAAAAATTTAATTAAAATATATATCATATTATTTAATTATAATTTACGCTATTTTTTTTTTAGTAGAAGGAAGCAGATCTTCTAAATCAAAAAGTATTTAATCAAAAAAATGTAAATTTTCAAAAACTTAAATTTTCTATATTTAAAAGAGATATATTAGTTATTAATAATTGATATTGTTGATAATATTATATTATTAAGAAGTTTGTTTATCATTAATTTTCAGTAGGAGGAAGGAAAGACTGACTAAAAGTTTTATGCTTGCTTTTCTAGTGTTGTTTTTTTACGCATGTTTTATTAGTTTATTTTAATATCTTTAGCTTTTACTTTTTCCAGTAATAGTTTACCAAAGTGTATCTTTCTAAATGTAACTTATTCAATTATATGTATGTGTGTGTGTGTGTGTGTGTGTGTGTGTGTTTGTGTGTGTGTGTGTGTGTGTGTGTGAGTGTATGTTTATATGTGTTTTATGTATATACATGTATATATACAGTGGTGTACACTCGATTTTTTGAAGATTGAGTTTCGACTCTTACAGGCATTGTACAAACTCCCAACTTTTATTTGTTTATGCATATATCAAAAAAGAATGTTTTGCAAAGAATTAAGGTGATTGGAGTTTGGGAACAAAAAAATCCCAATTTTTGGGCCCACCCAGCTCTTAACGTGGGAGCAGCGAGTTTATAAAATATTTTCTTTACTATTTTTATCTAAACTCATATTCATCAACAAATTTTTGTTCAGTGTGTTCAGTTTTTATGACCCTGCAATGTTTTCAGCCCCCTCAAATAGAGGGGAGTTAAAACTTTATGGTCATAGTTTTTGAAAAATAAGAGATTATTGCATGAAATTTGAAATTAGTTGATGAATATAAATTTAGATAAAATAAGTAAAGAAAATACTTTATAAACTCGTTGCTCCCACGTTAAGGGCTGGGTGGGCCCAAAAATTTGTTTTTTTTTTTGTTCCCAAGCTCCAATCACCCCAATTCTTTGCTAAACATTACTTTTTGATATAAGCATAAACATACCAAAGTTTGGAGTTTGCACAATGTCTGTAAGTGTCAAAACTCAAACATCTAAAAATCCAGTGTACACCACTGATTTATGTGTGTGTATATATTAAGATGTAGAACAAAATATATTTACTTATATTCTTTTTTTATCGTTATGTTATTGAATTATTAAACCGTATTAGATGTAATAATAAAATTTTATTTATCTATTTGTAGATAGAGAAAAAATGTTGGAAAGTATAGTTTAGGTTAGATTTTTTTTTTGTTTAGATATCATTTGTATTTTAGCCAATAATCAATGCCTGAAAAAATACAGGTATTATTAACCATTGTGTTTTTGTATTTGAGCATTTGTTGTATTAAATTTAGCTATTGGATGGTCGGTTTATAATATAGTACTGGTTGAAAAAAGTGCAAGAGAGCGAAGGGCACATTGTATATGAAGACTTTATTGGAAATGCTTGTGCATTCTGATTGAATATAAAATTCTTAAGGAGAAAGTATACATTGCAGTCAGTAATGTATATTTTATGATGAAAGGTTAACATCAAATTCTTTTTTTAATTCCAAGTGCAGTACATCTTAACCATTGAGAAAAACGCTTAACTTGGAAAATAGGTGGTTTAATAAGATTTAGAATGCCTTGCGCATGTTTATATTAGCTTATATGCATAACTGGTTGTATGATGTCAATTAATACAGTACAATCTCTCTAATTCGAATCTTATGGGCAAAAATTAATGTTCAAATTAGAGAAATTTTCGAATTATAAAGTTTTTTTCACATTAGGGGATTTCACGGTGACTTTGCATTTTTTCGAATTATGGATATTAGAATTAGAGAGATTGCACTGCAGGGATGCCAAGTTCCATCGATTTTTTGGGACTCCGGGACTCCGGACTCCGTGCTCAAAAATCATGGACTCCTTGGACTCCGACACCGGACTCCGGACTCCAGAATTAATGTTTTTTTCTTTTTTAAATTAAATTAGGATTTTTATTATCTGGAGTTTTTATGTATAAATGCTGAAAAAAAGTGATAGGTTACCAATAATATTTTTATTATGAATAATATATGTATATATATATATTTTAGGTGCCCGAAGTAGTGCCCTAACCGATGTCGCAAAACCTGCCCAAAGGTGGGTTTGAACTACGGATCTTTTACTTTTTAGGAAATATAAGGGATCCTCGGGTTTATGTAGCCAAGCGCAACCACTGCTTAAATCCAAAAGTCGATTTGTCCCGCTTTTGCTGGATAACAGTTAATAAGAATAATACAACTCCAAAGATAACTTTTATTTATTTTGTATTGTTGCATGCACAGAATTCTCAATTTCTCAGTTTATTTGAAAACATATGATCATAAATTTATAAAAAGATTTAAATGTTTATTTACATTAACTACACTCTAAATTATACAGTTGCAAGAAAAAAATATTACAATATCTACATTGTCTAATAATATTCAAAGAAAAAACTCGTTTGTTCGTAAAAAAAGCTTTAAAAGCACATGACCCCAGATCATCGACTACGATGATCTGGGGTCATGTGCTTTTAAATCGCTCAATACTGACTTGAGATATGGGTAGCGACAAAGCGACTCGGCAAGCATCCCGTAAAACCTCAGTGAACTGTTTAATTGCTTTTAATGGGTTAAGTTTTAAAAATTCGTCTAAGTTGGAGGAGGTATCTTTAAACATTGATCGAATTTCAGGAATTGTTTTTAGAGCTTGTTAAAACTCCGTTTCAATTACGTCTAGTTGAACCTGCATTTGTTCTTTTGAACATTCTTTTTAATCTCCTGTTCACACAGCATAAATAAATTTGGTCGTCGCTTAGCTCTTCGTTTTCTGAACTAGAGTCGGCAACATGAACTGAAAAAGAGTTGCGCGCTACTGCGTTTTTTATTTTGCCGAATTCATCATTCTTATTTTTATTAACCAGTTGAATCAGTTTGTAATTAATTTTCCAAAGTCCATCAGCTGCAGCTATCTATAGAAATATTAATAAGTTTTTGAATATGAATTTTTTAAAGTTAAATTTTCAAAACTACATATATATAGATACAATTTGATTAAAAAAGACAACTTTATCTTCAGTCGCTGTTAGCATACAGCCATGCCTAATATCCAACTAAGTTGCTGCAAGAAACAAAGAATTTTCGCCTAGTGCGCTTTCTTTATTATTCATTCCTATTTGGAAATCTCAGGCTAAGTCACTGTCTTTCCCGTCTAGTTCACACTTTATTGAATTCCAATCAAAATGGAACTCGCCTGTGGTAATATTTTCACGCTGAAGACGAATAGTTAGATCGCGTGCCATATGCAATACATCTCTTAATTCTTCCCACATCCCCCAAAAATATGGTTGCACATTAAATTCTTTAGGTGCTTCTTTTTGCATATTCAGGTTTTGAATTACTGGTCAAATCTAGAAAAACAGAAGAATTCATTAAATATATGTATTACGTTATCAACTAGTTAAGTTAAGAGGATTATTAAAACTTAGAAGTTATAAATTATAACTTACTTGAATTAGCCTCTCGATCATATTGAACTGACTAGACCAACGGGTAGCCTGATCTAGTATTGGAACGAGATGTGGAGCTTGGTCTCTGAAAAAGTCAATCCACTTAGAATTTCCTGCAGTTTTACAACTTCTCTTGCATGGTTGAGGAATTTTTTTTGTTGTGGGCATCTTCAATGCATCATTCACGGCTAGCTGTAAAGTGTGGACAGCACATCTTTGAAGATGTATAACGTTCATACTGCCGGCAAATCCACTTGCCAAGACTGTTGCCGCATTGTCTGCTTTATTTTGGCCCTCTTCGTCAAACTCATCAGTTTCAACTGAAAGATCGCCATCGTCATCTTCGATTTCCCCAATGGCGCTGATGCCGAAGTCGCGCACCAACTTTATATTCACCTAAATATATTAATTATGATTTCAATAGTTAACTGAAAATTTAGTGAATATACGGTTTTATCAAAAAAGTTTATTTTTTAAATATTTTTATTTGAAATATTAATTTTAATATCAATTTAATTTACAATTTTCGTTATTTAAAAAAAATAAAGATGAATTTGAAAATATGTGTTACTCACCGCTGGGTTGTTAACACTGAGGCCTAAAATATTAATTTTATTGATTCCAAACTTATCTAAACACTTCTCAATAATTTTTTTAGTGTATTCCGCCGTTTGTTTTCCCTTCTTTTCCTTAAAAAATGGCAAAAAAACATAATTTTTTAGATTTTTTTTGAAATTAATTAATAAATATTAACGAAAAAATAGTTTGAACCTGGAATGAAAGACCTTCAATCATAACCAGCTGGGTTAAGGCTTCTAAAAACTCATCTATTGCTATATGCAAATTAATTTGCTGCGGTACAAAACACTTTAATATGGATTGCTGTGAAGTGCTGCCTTTAATGGCTGTATGTTTTTGCTTCTTATTCTTTTCTTTTAATTGTTTTTCAAACTTTTCTTTTTCTAACGAAATGACGAGCTCCGCGTGTTTTCTAGATAAATATCGTATAAGGTTGCTAATGCGAGCTTTTGCGGCACATGTAATTTCTTTACCGCATAACACATTAATTTTACTTTTATCGGGTACAAGACATTTAAAGCATACTACTTTAAATCCATTCAACATTTTATTTGTACGATGAAAATGTCTGTAGATCGTATCTGATGCATAGTTAGCGGCCATTACTAGTCAAGATTGTTGCTCACGAGTTAACAGCAAATATTATTATAATAAAAATATTGTTATTGCAAGTTATTGTGAACATGCAAAATATTAGCTCTCTGTTATATATGCTTCACCAAATTAATTATTTGTAACACAACCCTCGAAAACATCGTTGGGAAAGTTGTTAACATGACTAGTTACGAATTGATGACGTTACCCAGTAGGCACGCAACGTTTTATTCACGTTTCAATCACGTGTATTTTAGGTGACTTCGTCCACGTTATATTTTACGTGAATGTTACGTGCCAAAATATCGCGTCTAACGGAACTTTTTTTATTCTTAAAAAAAACCTGTGATAAGAAATATAAAATTATATTTTTTATTACATTATTTATTTTTTTATAGTATAGTTTTTGTATTCATTTTATTAGTTATAATTATTTTACTTTTATGATGATATAATTAATTTTTATTGTAGTTTCATCATAATTAAAAAAAAAAATTGTTCTATATAATATCTTATAACGCAATGCATTTAAAACAAAACTAAATAATCCAATATATTTTAAGTTGTAATATTTAATATCCAAATTATATCAAATTAAGTTAAATAAATTAGTACCAAGCGTCCCTAATTGCCACACAAATAAGATTAAACTCAAATACAAGGTATGCTTTTTTTCTACTTTATGATATAATATTTTAGACTGGCGAATTTGTCCATTTTGCTTACTTAATTTAGTACAAAATAAGTTATGTTATAACGAATTTAATATCAAACTAAGTAAGCTACATGGACAAATGATAAGTTCTAGCAGAACTTATTCTTAATTCTTGAGCAATAATAATGTCTGTAGAATTTTTGCATACATTATTGCTCAAGAGTCGATTAGATAAAAACCAAAAATAGATTTTCTTCTATTATTTGGTTTTTATCAACAAGGTTAAAGAATTTATCCAAGATAATATCAATAAACAAATGTGTTATGTTATTATTTATTATTGATATATGTATATATTATTATTATATACTTTATCTTTTTGTAATATATGACATCTTGATCTTGTGCTTTACTTGTTAAAAAAGGTTAATACTTATTTATTTCATTTTTTTATATTATTTAAATATTATATGATTGATATATATATTTGAATTGTATTTATGAAATTATTATAGTATATATTATGTGACTTTTATTGCTATTGTAATTATGTACAATATAAAACAGGTTATTAACGCGGATTTTTTCAATGTTTTCCCCACAAAAAGATGATTATGATGCTATTGTATTTGAAACTGCATTATACTTTCAATGTTGACAACCTTCCAATATGTAAAGCAAGTTTCTCTCAAATATAGCATTGCTTTTTTTAAAAATTGTTTCATGATTTAGATCAAAGAAATAGCAACACCAGAAAATCTTGTTGCCAAAACAATAGTTGACTCACCATGTAAGACTTGTGTTAAAAGTATGTGGTTTAAGATAATTATTTAATAATCATATTATTATTTAAGTTTTTATTTGTTTCTTTTTAGCAAAATTTGGTGTCGCTAGCTATTATTGGAGAAAATATCGACTTATTCATTAGCTACAGTTTGATGCATGCTCTTACCCGGTTTACTTGATTGAAGCATGAAAGTTACGTTGCCAAAATATTGTGTATTTTGGATCTTTTTTTATTCTCAATAAAAACCTATGATTAGAAACTTGGAAAGATATTCTTTATTTTATTTGATATTTTTTTATAATTGAGTTTCAGGGATTATTTTTTTTGGGATATTCCCGGAATACCGGATATTTTTCTGAAATTTATCTTTTTCCAAATATCCGAAAAGTTTTCCATGCATGCAAGTTAAAGTATATATTATTGTCATCAACTTGGCTGAATGCAAAATTAAGGGAAAAATTAGGGGGAAAAAATTCTGAATTTTTTCAGGATATTTTCCGCGAACACTTTTCCAAATTTTTTAAATATAATGATTATATAAAATATGTAGTTTATATATTCATTATTGTAATTACTTTTTATTATACTTTTATAATAATATAATTATTTTGCATTGCAGTTTTACAATAATAAAACAAGTATCAGGGTATAAGATATCTTATAACATCGCAATGCATTTTTGACAAAAATAAAATGTCACATATATAATATTTTATCTAAACATATTATATTATTTTATATCTAAGTTTTATCAATTTAGGTTTAATAAATATATTACAAAGTTTAGTTCAAAATCGTGTAACGTTATGGCAGATAATTCTCATATTGCAACATGCAAAAGATCAAACCCTAATACAAGGTATACTTTTTTTTTCTACCCTATTATATAATATTTTAGACTGTCAAATTTGTTAATCTAATTAATTTAATAATAAATAAGTTATTATAACTTATTTAATGTTAAATTTATTAAACTACATGACAAATGATAAGTTCTGTATAAAATATTATTGACTAGGAAGATCCAATGGTATTGTTATGTTATTACCTAGGAATATCATTCTGTAGTAAGACACAATAACCTTTTAACTTTTAAAGTTTGAGAAATTTCACTTTTTCCTTCACTTTGTCTTCTTTTGTGATCGCACCCTGTAGCAAGAGTTCAATTTAGTTCATATCTTGTTGGAGAATGCAACTTGATTCTGAGTTGAATTTTCAGCACTCGGCATTTATTGGTGACCTAATTTGACAATACTTTATTATACATACTTTTAGTTTTATACTTAATATATTATATATAATTAGGGGTAGATGAGGCTCCTTAGCTGTGGTGAATGTTTCCACAGCAAAAGGAGCCTCAAGATGAAAATCTCACCATGGGTAGAAAAATCATGATATAAAATCCCTACTCTTATGTTGTGTGGTTATGTGGTAACTATTACATTTTTAAAAATTGTTATAATTTTTCTGTGTGCATTCTAAAATTACATTTAATGTTCAAAACTTTGTAGATTACTCATTTAAAGCAACTCCGTGGGCTGTCACCTTTGCATCTAGTGAGTTAATGTATGAACAAGTTAATGCAGAAACAAGTGCAAATATAAGAAGATGGAAAACAAAGAAAACAAATTATTTAATCAGATGTTATCACATAAGGTGAGTACAGGTCTTTTTCTAATCACGCGCATCAGTTATTAACTTTATATGTAGATATATATTTATCTATAGACAGATATTAGATATAGATATATATAGATAAACAATATTTTTTTAGACTTGTATTTATTATTTTGTACTTCTTTTTTTTATTTATCTGTCGACTTTTTTGTTATGTCTTTTTTTATTAAATCCTTATTTAATATTTAGCAATAAGAGTATAAAATTAGAAGACAAATGACTTTTTTTAATTTTCTATATTGTACGTAGTATTGTTTTCTTAAAATTATTTAATGATTTAGATAAAAGAAAACAACTAGAAAATCTTGTTGCCAAAATGGTTGGCAACTTACCAAGTAAGATTTGTTTTAAAAGTTTGTGATTTAAGATAATTATAAAATAATCATATTATTATTTAAGATTTTATTCGTTTCTTTTCAGCTAAATCTGATTCATTAGATAAAGTTTGATGCGTACTCTTATAGGAGAAAATATCGACTGGTTCGTTAGATTATGTTTGAAGCGTGCTTTTATGGGAGAATATTTCGACTGGTTCGTTAGATTAAGTTTGAAGTGCGCAATGTTTATGTCAAGAACTAATATACTGAATAATAAAACCATGTAATTTAATACGTAATAAATATTTCCTCGACGATGAGTTTTATTTCTTTACACGAATCCAAACACTTCGTTTTTATAAAGCATAGTTATTGCTTAAGTATTACGTGCCAAAATTAACGTAAAAAGCACGTCTTTTAGACAGTTCATGGGGACCAAAAAGTCACCTAAATATCACGTGCCAAAAGTAACGTGAAAAACACGTCCATAAATCACGTGAATTGGTCATTTCATGGGGACCAAAAAGTCACCTAAATGTCACGTGCCAAAATAACGTGAAATTCACGTTTTTGTCACGTCGCTGTGCCTACTGGGTGGCCAGACTTTTTAGGACCAGAGCCGCATTTAAATACTTACGTGAGCCGAAGAACCGCATTAAAAATTTCGTTAAGATAATTATTATGCATTCTTTTTTTAATGTTTTTTTGCAAAATATTTAGATAAATAATAAGTGTTTTAAAACACTTCATGAAGTTGAAAATTAAATTTTTTATGAAAAGAAGTATATTTTTTTGAAGAACTTTTTTTAAAAAACTTTTTGTGTATAAATTTTATATTAACTACTAGTTTTTGTCTAAAATAAAAAAAAAAATTTTCAAAGACAAAAACTTTACTTTAAATGTAAGCTTGTTTAAAGTTTCAAATTATCTTGAGTGTTTCGAAAAATTCATTTCAATCAAGTTAAATAAAAATCTGATTCCCTTTTTACTCAAACTAGAAAACCATTTATAGAATTGTTAAAAAAAGCATATTCACATCATAAGTTTTTAAAAAAGTAAATAAATTACAGTTATAAATTTTCCAATCAGGCACTAAGATTCTGAACTTTACTTGCAAGTCTCTTAAAATCTGTCTTTAAGCTTGTAGTTGCTGTTCTAAGTAACTCTGACAAATGCTCAGAGATTTGCACGATACTTTGATTTGACAAATTTCATAGTGGAAAATAAAGATTCACCTGTGTATGTTGAACCAAAAATTGAAATAAATTTTATACTATATTTTTTTAGGAAGGGATACTTAACCTCAGGTACTATCTTCCAAAATTCCAATAAAGTCAGTGTTTTATGCAGCATCACAAGATTTTGATCTTCTTGGAGATCTAATAGTTCTGTTTCAAATTCATCAATCGTTCAAAGTTGCGGCGAACAGACGTGTTTTATTGCAAAGAATTTTTTTTTTTTTTTTTTTAACAAATTTAAAAAAAAAATTTTAAAAGTTAACATTTGTTATCAATTTAATTGTTAAATATGGCAGTTACAATTAGCGAAATAAGAAATATGTTTAGAGAAATGTTTGCTGAGTATAAGAAAGACATAGAGTTACTAATAAAACAACAAGAAGAAAACGTTCTTAAAGTCATTAGTGCAAATGCAAAGATAACGAGTGATAGACAACAAAAATCAGAATTAAATATTATCGACAGTATGGAAAAAATTAAAAGACTCGAAAAGGATGTATTTGATATAAAAGAAAGCTTAAATTTTCACGAAGAACTCATTGAAAAAAAGATTAAAAATAATATTGAATCTATCGAGAAAGAAAGAGTTTCTAAAAATGTAGCGCACAAAAATATAGAGTTTACCGACCTTAAAAATAAACTAAGAGAAATTGAAGATCGGTCACGAAGAAATAATCTCAGGATTAATGGACTGAAAGAAAACGAAAATGAAACATGGACGGAAAGTGAAACAAAAGTGATCAAACTGTTTGAACAGACTTTAGGGGTAAAAAATGTTAAAATTGAACGAGCGCATCGCTGCGGACGTAAAGATGCAAAAAAACCACGAACAATCATGATAAAACTTTTAGATTACAAAGATAAAGTGGAAATTTTAAAAAATTCTTTTAAATTAAAGGGTGAAAGTATTTTCATTAATGAATATTTTTGCTACGAAACTAATGTAATAAGAAAAGAATTGAGAGAAAGTATGAAAACTGAAAGGCAGCTGGGAAAATTTGCATATATATCGTATGATAAGCTAATTGTGCGCGATTGGGTATCAAAAAAACCGTGCCAAGAAAGCAAGAGTTAAGTTTTATTGTTTTATTTGCAATTTTTTGTTTATACAAATTCTTTTTATTTTCTATTATTATTATTTTATTTTGTTTAAAAACAAATAAACAAAAAATGGAAGAAAACTTAATAATTAAATTTTTTGATGAAAATATCATTCTCAGGGACGAAGATGACTCTGATAATTTTAATCAACAAATATTTGAAAGTCAATACTATACAGTTTTTGAATCTTTCCAATATCTACAAAAAAAGGAAGTTTTTTTTTCAATTTTAAACATTAATGTTCGAAGTTTAAAAAAAAATTTTGAAAACTTTAAGTTTTTGTAAGATGAATTAAAACATGATTTTAAAATTATTTGTCTGACGGAAACTTGGTGAAAGTGTGGTGAAACAAATGCGGAATTTGAACTAATTAATTACAAATCAGTTCACCAACCACGTAATTTTGGTATTGGTGGGGGCGTAAGTATTTTTATCCACAACTCAATTAATTATAGTTTACGTAATGATCTCTGTGTGAATGAAATAGATTGTGAGTCATTATGTATTGAATTAAAAAATAAAAACACAAAAAACATAATTGTAAATGCGACATATAGACCACCATCAGGTAATTTAAAAAAATATAAAACTCATCTGAAATCATTTATAACAGCTATCAATAAAACGCGAGATCATGTCTTTTTGGCTGGTGATCTAAACATTGACCTAAAAAAACATGCTTCAAATAATAATGTAAAAAATTTTATAAACACTCTTCTTCAAAGTAACTTAATTCCCACAATAAACAAGCCAACTAGAGTGACTAACAACTCTTCGACACTTCTTGATAATATAATAACTAATAACTTTCATAATAACCGTCTTAACACAGGTATAATCAAAACTGACTTATCAGATCATTTCCCAACATTCTTAGTTACTAATAACATAATAAATAACAACATTCCTTCTAAAACTACCATATTTAGGCGACAGATCAATGAAAACTCTGTAAAACAGTTTCAAAACCTTTTAAGAAACAACGTTGATTGGAATCTGGTATTGCAATCAAACGATGCTAACAACTCATATGATCTATTTCTAAGTCAATTCTGCAAGCAATATGAAACAGCATTTCCTGAAAAACAAATTATAGTGAACACAAAAACAGTTATGACTCCATGGATGTCTAATGGGTTACTAAAATCCTCAAAAAGAAAACAAAAATTATATGATAAATACTTAAAAAAAACAACTTATAAAAACGAAATGACATATAAAAACTACAAAAATGTATTCGAAAAAACAAAAAAAATCTCTAAAAGGCTTTATTATGCAAAACTATTAGACAAAGCATGCGGAAACACCAAAAAAACTTGGAATGTAATTAAAGAAGTAATTGGCAAAAATAATTATACGAGAAACTCTCTGCCAAAAAAAATAACAGTTGATGATAAAAATATTTATGATAAATCAATTATTGCTGAAAAAATAAACAGTTTTTTTATTAATGCTGGTCCAATTTTGGCATCAAAAGTTCCTCTGAATTCAACTTCATTTGAGTCTTATTTAAAAAATTACGATAAAGTTATGGATGAACCTAATCTTAAATTAATTGAATTGCGAACCGCCTTTTATAGTCTTAAAAACAACAAAAGTGCTGGATTTGATAAAATTAGCGTTAATGTTGTAAAATCTATTTATCATATAATCGAACCTCTTTTGTTTCACATCTTTAATCTTTCTTTTAAAACAGGTAATGTTCCGGAAAAATTAAAAATTGCACGAATCACACCAGTTTTTAAGACTGGCGATGACTCTATTATTTCTAATTATAGACCTATATCTATATTACCGTGTTTCTCAAAATTACTTGAAAGAATAATGTACAACAGGCTATTTAATTATTTATCAGAAAACAATATGTTGTACTCAAAACAGTTTGGTTTTAAGAAAAAATGTTCCACTGAACATGCAGTGATTGATATAGTCAATCAAATAACAAACGCATTTAGTACTAACTACTTTACATTAGGAGTTTTCATTGATCTGTCAAAAGCTTTTGATACTGTAAACCATAACATACTTATAAAAAAACTTGAATATTATGGAGTAAAAAATAATAACTTACTTTGGTTCAAAAGCTATTTGACCAATAGAATGCAATTCATCCAATATGCGCAAAAACAAACAATTCCATATGCTGTAACTTGTGGTGTCCCCCAGGGCTCTATTTTAGGACCCTTATTATTCTTAGTATATATAAATGATCTAAATCTAGCAGCACACTTCTTAAACTGTATTTTTTTTGCAGATGACTCCAATCTTTTTTATTCTCACAGAGATATTAAAACACTTTTTGAAACAGCTAACGAAGAGTTGGGTAAGGTTAATGAATGGTTTATAAGTAATAAACTGTCTCTAAATGTGGAGAAAACCAAATTTATTTTATTTCATAAAGTAAATAAATTAGAAAATATTCCAATTAAACTCCCAAATCTAATAATCAATAACGCTAACATTAAAAGAGAAACTTCAGTTAACTTTTTGGGCGTAATATTAGATGAACATTTACGTTGGAGTGATCATATAAAAAGCATTGAGAAAAAGTTATCAAAAAATATTGCTATGATATATAGGGCTAAACCATTTCTAAATAATAAATCTTTAAAAAGTTTATATTTTTCTTTCATTCATTGTCATTTGATTTATTGTAATATTGCATGGGCAAGTACAAATCATACAAAATTAAAAAAATTGTACAGTAAACAAAAACATGCCTGCAGAATATTATTTGGAGCTGATAAAATTGTACCATGCGAGCCTCTTCTGCGTATACTGGGCGCATTAAATGTTTATAAAATAAACTTACATCAAGTTTTAACGTTTATGTATAAAACAAAAATGGGACTATCTCCTAAAATATTTCAGTCCTATTTTGAAAAAGTAGAGCATAAATATCCGACAAAATTTTCAAATAATAACTACATTGTCCCTAAATATAATTCAAAACAAATTACATATTCAATTCAATATCGTGGACCCTATTTGTGGAAAAAGTTTCCTAATATTGCAAATACGGAAAAAGTTAGTATACATCAGTTTAAAAAAGAATCGAAACAGGTGTTATTACATATGGATTTTAATATATCCGATTTTAAATGCCTCTTTTAAACTAAAAATCAATTATATAAAATATGTATCAGAATTTATCAATTTATCAATTTTTGTTTGTTAGTTTTTTCATTATTTGAGTTATGGTGTTTCCTCTAATCTTAAAAGTTATTGGTGAAATCTTAGTTTTTCAACATTTTACTTAACTATTAATGAGTTGTTATTTATTTTACTTTTAATTAAATTGGTTAGAAATATACACACATAAAACGGTTTTTTTTTTAAATTAGGTACTCTTTTATTTTGAATTTTTTGTTCTTTATTTAAATATTACTTTATTACAAATTGTTAAAAATTTTATTTTCATATTCTTCAACAAATACTTTGTATAATATACGTATATAGTGTGGCTCTTGAAAATACGTGCTCTTTAATTAATTAAATTATTTTTTGTTTTTGTTTTTTACTTTTCTTTCAGTTTTTCTTGTTTACTTGATTATTACTCTTAACATGAATATTGTTCTTGAAGTATTTCTTAAACTAATTGTTATTTATTTTTACATTTATAATTTTTATTAAATAGTTTGTAAAGTATAAATATATTATCCGGCTATTGTAAATACGTACGATTGGGGCTCGGTGAGAAGACAAAATAATGTCTTCTACTTGCCCCGCCAGTTTTTTTATTTTATTTATAAAGCTTGTAAATTGTAAAAGTTATTAAACGGCGAAATAAAGAAATAAAAAAATAAAAAAAAAATAAAAAAAAATTGAGATACTTCTTCAACCATGTTTGATGGATTTGGACAACCATCACTAATAATATCAATTAAAAAAGGATTTAATATAAATCCTAAAGATGATTTAAGTGCATGCAAATTCATAAACAATTTTTTGAAAGTCTTCTAGTAAACTCTGTAATTTTTCCCTGTATGATTCGATCTTATAATCATCATACTAAATAAAGGATTAGAAATAATCATCTTTTTTATTTGAGAAAAATGGTTAAAGGTTTTTAAAGTAAGATCTTTCTAAAAAAGAATAATTTTTTTTTGAAAACTCAAAATAGTTTGAAAATAGTTTGATCAGATATAATTTTTCCTTTTCCCTGAAGAGACAAAACTTGCTTCTGTTGTAATAATTGATACTTTACTGAAAGATGAATCATTTATTTGATTGTTAATTATCGTTTTGAGCAACTCAATTTTATTTTTTCTATAATCTGAATTTAATGGATATTCCTTTGAAAAATTTGTATGATTTGTTTTATAGTGGCGTTTATCGTGCCCTGACTTGTTATGAGCAAGTTCTTTATTACAAATTACAAAAAAACATAATGGTTTATTTTCTTTTTCAATAAATGCAAATTTTTCTGTCCAACCTTCATTACATATTCTTTTCTCGTTCAATTTTTCTTTTCTTACTGCTGTTGGGAAGTGAATTAATGTTAGTATTTACTTTATCCATTTCGAAAAATTTAGTTTTGCGATTAAATAAAGTAAATACGAAAAGAACCCTTATGAAATTCCAAGAGCCGCATGCGGTTCGCGAGCCGCATTGACATTCCAAGAGCCGCATGCGGCTCGCGAGCAACGTTTTGGCCATCCCTGGTCTAGATCGTTAGTTTGACTCAATAGCGCAAACTTACAGACATTTGAATTTATTTTTTTTATTGCGTATAATTAATTTGTGAGTTAAATTTGATAGCTTTTCGTATCTAAACCATATCGCTTTCATTGCAATTATTCAGTAAGCGTTATTAAAATAAAAAATTTCATTTTTTTAGGAGAGTAGACCGAAAACCAACGTACATAAATATATTCTCTCACAACTCATCTCACAACATTTCGGGTATAAATTAAAAGAAACAATTTTTTTCTTAATAAAAGTAGTTACAAGTTTTATTTATTTATAATTATAGTTTCACACTACTTAACAATTTTAAACAGTGCTTAAACAAAGCACAAATTCTATCGACAATTATTTTTAAAGAACTTTACTTTGGTAAAATATTCCTTTACTGCTCATAAAATAGTTCATTATTTCTAATCGACGTTCTTTCTATGATAAATCTATAAAGTCAATAATAACGGAATCACTTATGCAACAAAATAAACTTCTAAACTAAAATATCATTTAATCTTAAATTTGGTACATATTGAAAAAATTTAAACAAATAAATTCTCAAAAATATTATTATTTACAGGTCTAGCCATGGAGCGATTTTTTGAGTAAAACAAGGAGGGTGAGTCCTTCAAAAGTGACAAATGTCTTATAAAAAATATTGAAATGTAAGTCAAATGTTAACTCCCTCTCTTTTTAGGGGAGGGGGACACAACCCTCTTTCCATACAACCTGTAAAATCGCCCCTGAGTCTAGACAATTGATGACGAGGAAATACTTTAATAAACAGTTCATCATAAGTACTTTCTTAATTGGATAAAAAAAATTATTTTTTTTAAACTATAAATAAATAAACAAAAATTGTTACATATAAAATAAACATTGAGGGTTTCATTAAAAGTTTCATATTTAAGAAATATAAAACTGTATATATAAATATAATGAAATATGATGAAAAGTTAAAACTTAAAACACTTTATTTTCTTGAACTAATTTTAACCAAAAAAAAAATTATTAAACAAACAGTTTCTTTAACAAAAAACCTATTACAATTGCGGTTAAATGCTTTACTTTATAATTTCTGAATAAACAATATCAAAACGTCACATAAACAATATCAAAAGATAATATAAATATTCTAAACGAAATAAGTTTTGATTTAACGTAAAACTACTGAAAGGGTATAAAATCGGCAAAAAAGGAGGTTAGCTTCCCCGTCAAATGCTCTTTTTTAGTGCTTTGTGAAAAGATCGTCAGGTCTTTTTTAAGCATATGAATAACTAAAAAAAAAAAAGAGTCACAGAGTCCTAAAATTTTTATGGACTCCTAAGACTCCGGACTCCGGGCTAAAATAGGGACTCCATGGACTCCGGACTCCGACTCCGGACTTTGCATCCCTGTTGTACTGTATAACTAATTATGTCAACAATAAAAAAGCTAATTATAATGTACACAATAGCAACCTTATGTATTACAAATTAAAAACCTTTACACTTTGGCTTTGTTTTAGTTTTAGTTTAGTTTTACATTTGTAAATTCTTATTTACAAATGTAAAACTAAATTACAACTAAATCTGTTATTAACAACTTATAAAAATTAATTAATTGAGCAATACAAAAACAAATGTAACATGTATAAAAGATAGATCTAATACTATCTACATAGAGACTTGTTATTAAAATTGCAATTTTGTCTTTTCTTTAGTTGCACAACAAACAGAGATATGTATGTTTATTTTTTATAATTTATATTTTTAATCAAAATTTTTTGAGATGTTAAAAAGACAATCTAAATTTTATTTAAAAACAGTAATGATATATTTGTTTCTTTTTTCTTTTTGTAACTACTATGTTTTATTTTTTTAGTGGAACAGCAAAGAGAAATGTGTAGGGATATATTTTTGGTTATATTTGAATTATTTTAGATATATACTTTAATTTATTATAGATTTTATTATTACATTATAGATTACATGATTATCGATGTTTAATATATATATTTTTATAACTTATTTAGTAAAACGTGTCGGGCAATTGGAAGATAAGGCAGGGAACAAAAGTTAAACTTATTTAAATTATGCTATATTTAATGTTAGTTATTTAGTGTTATTAGAAAATTTTTTTCAATAAATTTCAATTAGTTATAAGCAAACAATAAATTTTAATGTTTTTAAAATTTATTGTTTGCTTATAACTAATTGCATTATTTAGCTACACCAACTAATGCACCAGTGGCGGCTTCAGGTAAGAATGCTTTATGGTTAAAAAAAAATTTACTTAAATAAAGGTCGTGGCAAATTCAATATAAAAGTATTTAAATGTAATTGGTTAAGTTTTTGTATAAATATAGGTTTTAAAGATTTTTCTTTTTTCATGTTCTCCAAAAACTTCGATGCTTTCTTTCAAATAAATTCGAGATTTAATTTTTTAGCTTCAACTTCCGCAGCAACCGGTAAAAGTGTCATAGTTTTTAATATGACTATTCCTTTATAAATTTAAACATATCTTATATTTACTTTTTTTTTTTAGTTAGATACTTCGTACGAAGCTTATAAAAACTATAGAAGACGGCATCGTGGGCTCATTTCCACCAATTCTTATAGGAAGTGGGCCGATAATCGGGGAGCTGATGATCCCTTCTTCGTTTGGCTTGGTTATGGAAGGGGTAGGGTAGGGGTAGGTGGGAGAAAATAAACATTTTAATAATTTCTACAAATAGTTTTTGCATTGTATATATATATATGTTTTTGTAATTTCTATTGTGAGTGTTTTTTTTTTGTTTTTTTTTCAACAGAAATATATATAACGTATTTGACTTTTTTTGTGTTTATTTGAATTTCCCTTACGTTTCCAATTGTATATTTCAATTGTTTCAATTTATAAAATCACTAAAATGTAGAAATGTAGGTCTGGAGAATCATATTTAACTGCCTTGGTTTTGAAGTCTTGGTCTTGAAGGTTAGAGTCTCATGTATAACGATTTTATGAATTTTGTTATTTTGATATTTATTGAAAAAAGAAAAAACGACGTAAAAAACACATTCAGAGATTCGGCTATAATCATTGATACCCCAAAAACCCTAGGTGGATCAATTGATCCAATTTATAAATCATGTATATACATAACAATTAAAGTCAAATAATTCAGGTTCAATTAAAAAAAACTTTCCTTTATGTTTTTTGTTCTGTAACCTTTTTAAAAATGATGCAATTGTTTCTCAGTGGAAGCTATTAAAGTGAGAAAAATAAGTATTTTTAAAAATGATATGCTATTTTATATTTATATTATATACCAAGTTATATACCATTTTATAGCTTAAACATCCAACTTTTATAAAATGTATATATATTTCTATATAACTATCGTGCCGTTTGCATTTTAAGCTGTTAATAAAAGATGATTTTTTTTTCAAATTTTTTTTTTAAATAATATTTTTCGTGTTAATAATAAATATAAAATCGTTATTAATTTTTAGAACCATATTTTTTTATTGGATAATTAAGGTGGTAGACTGCTAAAAAAATTTGTTACATCTGACATAATTCAGTATGAATTTCTTATTTTCAAGATAAACAAGATTTGAAAAAAAAAGAAAGTTTTTTCTCTCTACTTTTTGGGCTAATTTAAGTGGTTTTAGGTCAAAAAATTGCAAAGTTCTTGGAAAAGATATCTCAAAAACATATCAAGATACGTAAAGTCAAAAATATATCATGTCTCAAAATTTTACAGTTTTGTACATTTTAAGTAAATGAATGTCCTGAGATAAAAAAAAAAACTTGAATATTTTTTAATTTTGAAGTGTCGAAAACTTTTTTTACAAGTCTAAATTTAGGCTAATTTCCTGACCCTAAAACAACCCATATTTTAATTTTTATTCATAATTTCTTTATCTCAGGACATGAAGCTCATTAAAATGAACATCTGTACAAAATATCAAGTTGATTGGACAAATATAACTCCTGCAATCTTTTCCAGAAAATGAAAAGCCGCACAACAGAGAAAAATGAAAATCGAATTTTATATAATAAATATGCAAATAAATTAATACACAAAAAACAGGTTGAAAATCCCCCATCTTCATAAATTGTTCCCTCTTTATTATTTTTTTATAAGCAAATCTTTACCTTGATACTCTTAGCTTTTTTCTTTTCATTTTAAACTTTTCAACTGATTTTGTGTCCAAAAGCTTTACACACAGTATATTAGTAGTTTAGAAACCGCTCTTAGTAAAATGTTCTGGTATAATTCCTAAACTGCGAAGAACATCTATTATATCAGTTTTGCCATCATTAAACTCTACGGGACTATATTCATTCATGTTGACCTACCAACGTAAACACTTTTAGGGTATTGTTTAACAACACCATTGAGCGAGGAAACCCGCTGTCACATTTCATAATTTCAATATGTTACTGTAAGTACATTACCATATATTTCTTCCTCGTCTACTTCTTTTACATCACAGAGCAAAATTTCAGCAATTTTGAATAAATATTTTCAACAAAAATTATTTTGGCCTAATTTAAAGTTATTCCTGATCACTGTGCATTGGAACGACAATCTTTAAATTAGTTAACTTAGAAAAAAATTCATTTATGACTTCTATACATGATGAGTTATTAATTTTGTCCAGTAAAAGTAAGTTATGGCCCACTGCGCTCTGTAAACAAGGAAAGTAAAAAATTCAATAAAAAATTACTTAGTAAAAGATTAGTCGAAGTCTTAGAATTTTTTTTTTTTAAGATTCATAATAGATTCACAATTTAAAAACTATATTTAAAGATTTGCTAAAGATCTTTTGAAAACTAGAATTTATTAAACCCTAGTAATTTTATACTCCGTAACAACCGCCATAGCAACGGCACAATTTTTTTCATTTACCATCAATTCCTTCTACAGTCATGGACAAAAGTTTGCGACCACTGCGATTTTCGCATATTTTTTAATGTATACAATTTTGTACCAATTTGTGCTAATTGTCAATTAGAGTCTAAAATTGATGTTTACATGTTTATTTTCAGATATAACTGAAATATTTTGGAACATTTTATATTACTGAGACCTTATTTGAAGCAGTACTAGTTAAAATGGTACGCGGTAAAGAACTGACATCTGAAAAGCGAGCTCAGGTCGTTATTTTGTACAAAGAGAACATTTCTATAAGACAGATAGCCAAAAAGCTCGGTATTTCACATTACACTGTTGTAGCTACTGTAAAGAGAAATCAAGAGCTGAAAAGATTTAAATCCCGTTCACGCGCTGGGCGCCCGAAGGTTACAAGCAACCGTATGGATAATGCTATAATAAAGGCTGCAAAAAAATCACCAAGAGCATCCTCAAGTGCCATTAGGGGCAAACTGCCTCTAATGTGCCATTAGAGGCAATAGGCTTCTTAAGTGCCATTAGAGGCATGCCTCTAATGGCACTTAAGAAGCCTGGATCACCATCCAAGAAACCAAACAGTCGGAAAATACGCAGACGATTATTTGATGCAGGCTTGAAATCTTACAGCACAGAAGCCGAAGCTATCACCAAAGAATATTCGCGATCGCATAGCGTTTTGTCAGAAGTACAGGCAGTGGACACCAGCCCAGTGGAAACAAGTGATGTTTTAAGATGAGACAACATTCATGCAATTCTACTCATTTTGTAGACATGTCAGACGCCCACCAAATCAGAGGGATAATCCAAAGTACGTTATACCAACAGTCAAACAGGCTCCAAAAGTTATGGTTTGGGGAGCAGTCTCTGGTAGCGGTCGTGCCGGCATTTGGATTATGCCTAAAAATACAACGATCAATGGTGCTGTTTACTTGAGTATACTGATGGATAAGCTGCCACCATTTGTACCAATACATAGCATCACTCATTTCCAGCATGATGACGCATCTTGTCATGGTACCAAGGCTGTTAAGGACTGGCTGCGTTCTGAAAACATCCCGCTACTGGAACCTTGGCCAAGCAACAGTCCAGATCTCAATATTATTGAGATTGTTTGGACTGTAATGAAGCAGAAGATTGCTGCACATAGCCCAAGTTCTGATGATGACCTCATCAACTGGATTAATCGCGTGTGGGTGCAGGAGATTACGCCGGACTATTGCAAGAAACTGTGTGAATCGATGCCAGGACGTATTGAAAATATTCTCAAAAATAAAGGATTTCATTGTAAATACTAAAATATAAATAGACATGCTGTTTAACCTGTATAGTGTGAATAAACATTCGAAATATATGAACTGATTTATAATTTACTACTTGTTTTTCTAAATTTTGAGTGTTTTTTGTAAAAAATTGCAGTGGTCGCAAACTTTTGTCCGCGACTGTATACTCCTTTTTTTTTCACTTAGAAAACATGATACATATCAAATAACAGTTTTCCCCATTACTCAAAACAACCTTAGGAAAAAATCAATAACTGGATTGCTCATTATTTATATCAAAAAAAGGCTTTACTTAGATGACTTTTGAGTTTGCTGAACAACGAACTAAAACAAGACCAATTATTTTTTTTGTAATAAATAACTTGTTTATTGGATAATATTAATACGAATATAGAAATATTCGTATTAATATAACAAAATATTATTTTGAATTAAATATTTATTGCATTCCTTATCTTGGTTGAGAAACATGACTTCCTTTTTTGAATAATTAAAATAATGAAAGTGAGGGTGCAATACCGAACTGTGATAACAGATTTATACGTAAAACTTGCATCATATGGCGCCAATATTTGTTGTTAGCTAAAAATAAGAAATAAATTTCTTATGGTATTGCAGTACAATATACGTTGCGACATAGTAATACAGTTTATTACTAACAGTGCAAGTCGATCATGATGTCCATATAGTATAGTCTCAGGTGATTAATACTCAGGAGGGGACGTTTATTAATTTTTTTTTAAATATTTCACTATCACTGACCTTATTTATGCGACGGTATTAATTAATTTTCACTAAGTAAAAACAAATAAACTGCATGCCTAAATCTAAAACTAAATCCCAATTTTAAGCAAAAATTAACTTACCATGTAGCTTTCATATTAAATCCAATTAAAATTATTACCACCACAGTTATGCAATTCAGATGTAACTCAATCCAAACCCCATTTATCGGAACTAAAAAGAAATACAACCCCTTTTGGATTTTGTAAAATATTTTCCACCCCTTTCATTATAAGTATTATTGCCTCACCCTCTTTCATTTCTACTTCGATATGTATTAAGCACTTGAGAGTACCACTTCAAATATAGAGAAAAAATATTAAAAAAAAAACTTACAAGTGCTATTAAAAAGTTAGCTATGTGCATTTCCAGTAACAACAATTGGATTGCTGGTATCATTACCAATCTGTATGCATTTCCAATAACAACAACTGGATTGCTGGTATCATGACCAAGCTATATGCATTTCCAACAACAACAATCGGATTACTGGTATCATTACCAAGCTATATGCATATCTAATAACTGGTAATATTTCTCAGATTTATGTATTACTATAACAGCAACAGGAATGCAAGAATGGAGCTATTTCATTTAATTTCAGTGATAAAGAAGAAATATTGAATACTAAAACCCTAAACTGGAATTAATATGGGGTTCAAATTTAAATTTTTTTTATAAATAAACAATATACTGTTTGCTTGTCAATTTAATACTGAGATTTTGAAAAAATAAAACGCAACAACGAAAATTTATATAAAAAAGCATATCTCAATATCTATTATAATACTTTCAATAATAATAGCCTTCGTAACAATAACCAACTATAATTTTTACAGTTTAATATATTGGGTAACCTTAATAACTTATGACATTTATTAACAGAGCAAACCTCAGTTTTATGCTGCGTGCATCTGGCAATTGTAACAGTTCCATATTACATCTTCCTTTTCATAAGCACAGAGTGGAATTTTTTGACATTCACGATGAAACCATTTTTTACAAAGACAGCATTGAGACATTTGCCTGCAAAAACAAATTCATTAGACGTTATAAATAGAAAAATAGATTTCAATTATATCTTAAAATGTATAGTAAAAAATTTATAGGGAAACAATCACTACAATCATTGCCATGCTAAGTTAATATGCTCACTCAACCAAGATTAAAGTTAAATATAAATGATTACGTACCTATTAAAAATGTGCTTATCTTCAAGGATCCAAAACATGCAACATGAGCAATGTAGAGGAATGTGGAAATTCTTTGCTACACATCTTCTAAACAAAGAAGCAATAATGGCAGTTGGGAAAACATCTAACCGGTTGTTTAGCATACAGTTAAGAAGATGAATCCTCATTTTACTTTGCTCAAACATAAGAGTACTTGGTGGTATTTGCTTCAAGTACCTGTCGAGCCCATACAATAGCATAGAGATCACAATCTACACCATTTGTTTGCTGTTGAAATGGTATAACTTTGATAATAATTTTTTTGTGGACAGTGCAAAATAGAACATACTAGCATTTTTGTCTCAATACTTATTGAACCACGAAAAAGACTGTCAAAAACATATATCTTCCCAGGCTTGCAATTATATATGGTAACACACATCAAATGTAGATTACCATCATGAATATTTTGCACAAATGGATCGCTTGGGATATATCAAAAGACATAACTTTTCCTTTATTTGGATCCTGCAGGCCAATGTTAATGTTAAACTGAATTGACATCATTTGTTGAAAAAAGTGAATGACCTTATCATTTATCATTTTTCCTTTTCCTATGTCATCCCTTTCTAAATCTCCAATCAATGAGCATTTCAGTTGCTGAATAGAGTGCACATCCCTTTTAAGTTGGAAATTATCATTAGCAATGTTGTCTTTGTCTAACTCTTGGCAAAGATTAGATCTTACTTTACATACACAATCGACAATTGTTTTGATTGATTCATTGGGTACTCTAAACATTTCACAATTTTCATCAATTACATAATTAGTTAAAATCTCAGTCATACAAGATTCATCTTTTGCTTTTAATAGCACATCGAAATTTGAGGCTGCCTTGATCTTGTCATGTTTCAAACCAACTCGTTTGAACATTTTCCTTCTGTGTCAAACAGGAAGATTAACAAGATCTGGTAATTTTGAATCTGACTTGGCCCAAGATCCTGTTTCTTTAACTGGACGGAGGATAACCCCTTGCTTGCTTTTAATAGTTTTTGCAAAGCTTGTTTTAAGTTTAAAAAAATCATCAAACAGATTGTCTGTAGCTATTTGAGAGTCGCATAAATATGTCATTTTTATTATTGCATTTAGGAGGGATCAAAATCAGACCATGACAGATTTTCTTTAATAAAAATGGCAAAAAAATGTTTTCACGGATATGCCCCATATAACCAAGCAGAACACGAACAACTTGTTGAAGCATTACTCTATTACTCTGAAATGAAGCAACATTGTATAACCTGTCTGTTACTGCACTAACTCTGACTAAATCCAGGTTTATTACTTTGTCTCTCACTTTCATGCAACGTTTTACTAAAGGTTGTGGACGATTTGTCAAATATGCTGGAATGTTAGCCTTATATTTTATGTAAGATGAATGGGCTCTCCTATTTTTATCAGCATAGCTAAATGAAAGGAAATTGTCTAGTTAGACAAGATTAAATCAAATCCAATTTAACAAAACAGTATGGCAACAGTTACATTAGTTATACATTTATTGCTATTTATTTTTAAAATAAAATCACCAGTACTATTATATAAAGGGTTGTAGCACATTAACATAAAAATTACAAACTTTTCATAGTTGTGAGGTAGGAATTCCTCAATACAAATACTAAGCATAGCTGTCAAAGAAGAATTTTTTCTTCTTTCCAAAGAAACTGTATTTTAAAGATTGGTTTTGTCTTTCAGTGCCATTGTTAGTATTAATATTTCGCAATAAGCGTTGTCGCCGAAAAGCAAATACTCATCTCTAAACGATAATATTAACGCTAAAAGCAATGGAAATGCTGTAATAAAATTATTAAAAAAAGAATCAAATAATACTTTATAAATAATCATTTTTATAAAGCCCTGCTAAAGGATGGATATAAAATAAAACCAAAATTGTTTTTATTTTTTTTGACATGTATTTAGTAGACATGTTATAAAAAATAAAAACAATTTTGTTTTTATTTTTCATTATTATTTAACCTTTTGGTTACATAACCATGTACTGTTTAAATATTCTGCTAGTTTTGGGTTAATTTTCCACTCTTCAGAATCTTTTAACGCTTCTTCAGCATTTTGGCAAATTTCTTCTGTAGTTGCATGAGCAATTTTATGCAGTTTTGACTTAACTGCATCTTTAGCAGTACAACATCCATTAGCAGTTTTGGAAAGCCATCTCTTCCAAGCTTGCTCTCAATGAAAGTCACAAATTAAAACATTACAGCCTAATTAAAAAGAATTTTGTTTATACAACAATTGAGTTAACGCTAAAAAAATAAACAAAACAGGATTATTAAGCAACAGTCCTTACCTGGAAAGACCGATTCCAATGACCTTATTTCTTCATTTGAGTAATCAGTTAAACAAAACTTTGGTTGAAATGTAGGGTTCCATTTTTTAATGCATAATTGCGCTTCTGTGATAGCAGATGTGGTTTCGTTTTCACAAACAAAAATGGCAACAACTGATAATCAATGTTTGTTTTAACAACATGAAAAAAAAGTGGTAGAGCATACCTAGTTGTGCGGTATGTTGCATCAAGAAAAATTACCTCATTTCCATATCTCAAGAGTAATCTTTTCTGCCACATATCTTGATAGATAAATAACAATGAATCCTTAAGCTCAGGATCATCAACCATATTTACACCTTTTGGTCTAAACTTTATCATTGCTTCTTGGAAAGTTATTTACCATTCACTTATTTTATTATGCAAATATTCTTGATCTATCAAAGATCTGCAAAGTTTTCTTCTCGCATTCAGCATATGATTTCGAATGGTCTTATCTACTGAAAAGTAACGTTTTTTGCGCTCTGTAGATTATTATTGGCAGTAAATACTGCTTCAACAAAAAACTCTAGATGTCGTCTCGTTTCCGATACAGTGTAAACACCTTTTTTGACTAGATCAGCAATTTTTACTATGATATTCTCAGAAATGGGCTGACTGATACCGGCATTCTAAAACAATGTCACTTAATCAAAATCATAGAAAACTTTAAAAAAATAACTGTAAATTAAATATAAAATATTTGCTTACATCACCTACTGCATGGTTCATATGAACAGAAATATCAGGCAATACTAGGATATACTTTCTGCACTTAAGTAAAATTTCAGGGTTAACTAAAGCTACACGGAGTTTTTTTGATGTTTCTTTTCTTAACCGTACTGTATTTTTAGAAACCTGTAAAAATGAGAAATAAGTTGTTATAACAAAAAGGGAAATGTTTAGTTAATTTTTAAAGCTGTCTGTTTGTAGGGTAATATATTATTTATTAACATAGCGTCAAAAAAAAAAAAAAATTATATATTATATTATACATTATGTAATAGACACAAATAAATATTAATAATAATACAATACCTTAAACTCTGGAAATTCAACAATTTCTTTTATATAAACCATGGCAGGACAACCAAATTTTTTTGTATCCTGCAAAATGATTCTATTTTTTTTGCAATAATGATCTGTTTTCTATACATTAGAATAAATAAACACAATTTATATAAAATAACATATCTGTTGTTTAAGAAATAAATATAAATATGTTAAAGTATGATAGTAATAAATACTAAAAAAAAAAGAGAAATATATTAAAAAAAAAAAAAGTTGTAATTTTTATAATATAGGTATTTATAACCATTATTACAGAAAAGATATTGAAATTATGATTAAAGTAAAATAAGTTTACAAAATTTTAGTTATACATACAGCTTCTATATTTTTCTTTTCCCTGTACTGAACCTTTTTTTCCATGCTGACAGTCGAGTGTTGCTCATGTCGACACAATGAATGGTACACCGGTGTAGGAAAAATATTTGTCCTCATAAAACAACTTGCGTTCTTTCTTAAACAATTCTAAATAAAATAAAATACACTTATCAAAGTTATTTCTATGTTTCAGGGTAAAAAACATAAGAAATAGAGTTGAACATTTGCTACACTTAGACAGAACTTCATCTTCAGCTTATTTAATTAATTTCCAAACCTTCAAAGTTCTTTTCCATGCTACCTGTACAAGTTACAATATAATGTACAGTGTGCAACATTTCGTGCTCTGCAATTTTTGCACAAACATCTGCATAAGTGGCAAAAACATGCTTGACAACAGGCACTGTAGATTCAATTGACGCAATTTTTTCTGAAAATAGTAAAACTTAAATTTTGTTATTCTATAGGAATACTCTTGTATGATACAAGTTGTATCATAAGAGTAGGAATCACATAAGATAATAAAAAATCTTACCCACTGAATGTTTTAAATCAAGATAGCAACTATCTTCAAGAACTAATAAACGAATTTAAAATATTTATAAATAAATAAAATTTTTAAAATATTTATAAATTTTTACAATATTTATAAATAAAATAAATATTTTAACTGTTTAATAACCTTATCATAAAGAAAGGCAATACAATGAATAGCACAAAACATCATTTAAAACAAAAATGTCCTTTTGAACAACATTATGCAGTTGTTACACAAACTTTAAGAACATAAACATAAAGAAAAGCAATATAATGAATAGCATCTAATACTATTATAGGTTTCATACTATTAATTATGTCATACTGTCGTTCAAAAGGACATTTTTGTTTTAAATGCATTTAAAACAAAAATGTCCTTTTGAACGACAGTATGCAGTTATTACATAAATTTTAAGAACATGAATTTAAAAATGAACTAAATATATATATATATATGTATATTTTTTGTTGTTGAAGAACATAAAAATAAAGAAAGGCAACATAATGAATAACACATAACAGCATTTAAAACAAAAATGTCTTTTTGAACGACATTAGATGACTTATCTCACGATTTTTATTTTTAATATCGTTTTAAATTATACGAAAATAGCGCATGCGTAAACATTTTTCGAGGTCTGCGATTTTAGTGAAATCGAAATTGTACTTTAGAACGACAAGATATAGCACTAACCGATTCAAAACATCTAAAAAACATAACCAGTTTCTTGACGAATTAGGGAAAAAAAAAAAAAAAAGCAAATTTATAATTATTTCGTTGGACAACAAGATTTGTTAAACTATCTTTACACTAAATACTACTGCTGCAAGCTATGAAATTGTGCGGCGCTTGCTTTATAATCAGGAGATCAAGGTTCCAAACGAGCTTAAGACATATTTTCGCGTTACGGTAAGGAAAAAGGCGTGAACTTCCTGGTTAAATGCACTTCCGCGAGGCTCTGTGACAAGATCGTTTGGATGACAAGACCGTTCTTGTGAAAAGACCGTTCTTGGAGTACCTAAAAAAAAATAAAAATAAAAAGTTATGAAATTAGTCTCTTTAGTTATAAATTCTAAACCATTCAGTGACGGGTAAAGATTACTTAAATTTAAGATTATTCACACCCCTTCCATTCCCTTCCCGGCAAATGTAGACCTTTTAGACCAGTCAAAAAACAAGGACCTTATTTTTTACTTAGCGAAGTTTTAATTGCACCCCACCACGTGACATCTACTAGCGTCTGCCCTGGTGGAAGCTTAATGATTGAATACTGGTGTTTTTTCCAGACAGGAAAATAAAATAAAGACTGGAAAGATAACAACTTGTCATTAATTAAGCTGTTTGTAAAAAAGCTCATCAGATAAAAAAAAAAGAATACTAGTGTTTTAAGTTACTAAGAATTATAAGTGAAAACAAATTTCAGTTCAACTCAAACTCTTTTAACATTATTTGATAAAGAAATGTTTTTAATTATTTGTTTTCTTTAACAAAAACTAACTGCTTCAATAAGCTCGGTGCCAGCTGGTTTCGTGGCTCCGTATCTATTAAACCGGTTGAACTAAATAAGCATTCTGATGGCACTGATATCGCTGAAACTGAAAATATTACCGGTGCAATTTGTGTCAAGACCGGGAACAATTTCTGATTAGTTTGGAAAAATTAGATGGCACTATTTTTGTAGCCCTGAAAGTATTGCAGACTGTAATCTTTTATTTCTTTTTCAAGTTTATCATTGTTTTCAATTAAATGACAGCATGATTTATCTGTTACAAGTTCAATTAAGGGGGAAGTACCCCAAAAATGTTAAAACTCATGTTCATACAGTAAAATTGATTGTAAACAATATATAATGTAAAAATTTTATATTTCAGAATGAAAATTTTTGAAAATTGTGCTTTGTTGCCATGGTAACCGAAAAAATATTGAAAAAATAATCACAAAACAGTTAATGCCCTGGCTAACTGATCCGAAGAACTACATATATTCAAGCTTTTATACTGCAATTCACTTTAACTAATACTTTGAACTGTGATCTGAACCTGTGATCGTTTTGATTTTGTGTCTGCGCATGCAAACATTTATGTAATAAAGACTCCTCAAATAAATCTGCAAATATTGGCTTTAAATGTTTTATAATTGATAGTGGAAGCCCTGCACCTGGTTTGTACGTTGATTTGCCAGTTGCATAAAATAGGACAATTACTGAAAATTTCATCGTGAAACATCTAGCGGTTCCAAAGTCATCACAGCCGGGGTATTTAAAAACCTTGTTTTGAGAAAAACACAAAAACAGAAAATAAAATATCAAATTTCACAAAAGTTATGTTTAAAATAAAGTTTCAGAATGACCCAGGGGCACAACGACTTCCTTCAAAGTTTTCATATTTGCTCTTTGAAGCTTTTGTTAAATAAATACGTTTTCGATTTTGATTATCGCACAAACTTGATGTTTATTTTCCAGGTGTCATGTTTAACTGTTTATAAATTAAAAGAGAACTTTTTCTCCCTATATTAAAGTTTGCTACAGCATCGTATGTTCCAAATTTTAACTGTGTTAGGCTGACATACTTTGTTTTTAGGATTCGATCCCAAATCACCAAATCATTGTATTTAGACTTTCGTTTTGATTTTGTGTCTGCCCATGCAAACATTTACGTAATAAAGACTCCTCAATTAAATCTGCAAGTATTGGTTTTAAATGTTTTATAATTGATAGTGGAAGCCCTACACCTGGTTTGTACGTTGATTTGCCAGTTGCTTTATCTTTCTGATATCTGCACCAACTGTTTCACCAATTGGATAGTGAGTGTGCCAGTTATTTTCCTTTGATGAGGCAACATGAAAGTGTAGCATGAATGGATTTCTTCATGCCTTGTAGATTGTTTTTATTACTTCTTACCGCAATCCCATAATAATTCTGAAGCTTATCAATAAGACTGTTTGTTAACTTTCCACGGCCACAGAGGTTTTTCATGTTTTTTCTTAATGTTCTTAGACGTGTCCCAACCTGTTTTTGAATATGCCCAACACATTCTAACTTTTCAACTTCAACACCAGGATAAGTAAATTTCACAGCTGGATAACTTTTACTGTCACAATTTCAATAAAATTTAATATACTGCAATCCGTATTCTTTGACAGATCTACTAAATATGCGTTTGGCACCCGTCATTTCCATACTTTCTGCTGAGTCAATACAATTTACGTTACAACTATGAAATTTGAACCAATTTTTGTTGCTCTCTGAATTCTTAGATTTTATATCTTTGCGTAGTTGACATTGCTTACAAAGTCTACTCATTGGCTCAACATCTAACACTTTTCCATTATCCATCGACAATGTTGTCACAACTCCGTTCATTGAACTGTATCCTCTACGTTGCCAAGTTCCATCAGTTGAAGCTCCAGTATCAACAATATTGTTGCTATTACCTTTTATTTCTTTTGCAGCCTGAAGATTTGTTTCTTTAGCAACTGTAGTAACAGCATCAGTAATAACCTTTACAGAACCACTGTAATTTTTTTACTCATCGGAATTGGGAGGTTCATTAATGCAGAAAACTTTTCAAGTTCTGAACACCCTTGCCCAATTGATCTCATGCTATATACAATACAAAGATTAACATCATGAGTGCGGTTACAAACTTTAGATGTATAGAAATCTTTTCTATATCCACAAACACTGCAGCAACATATTTTTTCACAAAGTTTTCTTTCAATACCAAGCTATTATCGTGTATACTGTGGATAACATAAAGATTCAAATATAGTGTTTAAAATTTCAATACCAATTATTTCATAAACATTCATTTTTTCATCATTTTTATTTGAAATACCATTTTTAATATATTCAGTCTTGTTGGCTGATTTTGAAGAGCTAGTATCAATGTCTGAATATTTTTTTGAGTTTGTCATTGATGTTGGTGATGATAAAGTGTGTTGGTTACCACAAAAAACTCTTCTCTTTCCAGTAACTCTAGTTCTTTGCTTGACTCTATTTTTTCTTCCCATAATTAAGACTAATTTTTATTAAAATTTGATAAAATATGTTCTTAATACACCAAACAATTCATAACAAAGTAAATATTTGCATTTTAGGAATGTTTAAAAACTGAAATATTTAGAGGCAATCGAGTGAAATTTAATTTAAGCAGAGTAGATAATTAAAGTAAAAACAAAGTATATAAAGCCTTTATTATGAGCAGATTTATAACTTTATGTGAGCCTCTGAAATAAGCAGATAAGCAGAAGCTTTATCGTTGCTATGTGCGTTGCTATGGTTAAACTTGATGAGTATGGTTCAAAAAATTGGAATTACTCCACTTTTCTGACATTGTTTACAAAATCTCTTTATTTCATTGTGTTCTACATTAATTTTTGTTTCCAAAATAAACAAAAAAATTTTTTTTTAAATTTTAACTTTATTTATGGGGTACTTCCCCCTTAAGTTGATTGGCTTTCGTCTTTGTTCCTAGCGGGCACACGACGTTGGAATAACGTTGAAATAACGTTAATCAACGTTGATCAACGTCAATCGAGGTTATTTCAACGTTATTTCAACGTCGTGTGCCCACTGGGCACGTTATTCCAACGTCGTGTGCCCACGTGTGCCCACTAACAATTGTTAACGAAAGTAGTAGTATTTGCAAATGGTGGCGTTGACAATTGCTGAAATGTTTTTAAGGTATTGTCAGTTGAGCTGTTTGACGAGTTTAAAGTGTTATTTAAACAATTTGTTTCAATTGCTATATCGATTTCTTTGGATTCTTTTAGATGCATTTCATAAAATATTTTTATAAACATTTTTGCCTTTGTAATGAATTCATATCTATCGATATCATTTTTGATTAACTCAAATTTACGAAATTTGAAATCAAGAAAAATAGCTGCTAAGAAAAAATCATTAGCAAAAATGTTTTTAAAACGCCCTTTAAGAGACATTAATAATTCTGTCTGAAAAGTCTTAACTAGTTCTGTAAAAATGTGTTGCGATTCAAGTATTCCATTTAGAGAAGAATACAATGTTGGAAACAGATCTGTTACTGTAACATATTTCTTTCCGCTAAAAAGTTTTGTTAGCTCTTTAATTATGTGTAACAAATCACATAAATCCTCCAGCACCTAAAATTCATTAGCAGTGGGAAGAAGTCTTTTATATTTTGGTATTTGATGCTTGTCAAATCCATCGCGGTTTTATTAGTTAATATAGATTCAATCAAATCGAATTGGCTATTCCAGCGAATAGCTATATCCTGTACTAACTTTATTTTAGTTTCATATCGAAGTGTTTCTTAAACTTCTCTTAACTTTTTTTGTAACATCTCCGAATGCTTAAATGAATCAACAATGTGCCTTCAGGATGAAAATACCTTGGCGATTTCCAATTTGCCTCCGTTAATTTTTTCAATTTCCTTAATTTCGCTTTCTGTAATTTCTTTATTATTTAATTTTCCATTACCGTCGTAATCTTTTATTTCGTAACGCTTTGAACCATTTTTTACTTTTTTTTACTTTTATATCTCTCGTGTTAAGAAGATCGTTAACCACAAGATTTAAACGATAACCAGCACATAGAATCTTAAGAACATTATTATCAAATTTATTTACTGCAGAGAAAATTTTTGCACCTGATTCAGTAACTAGTGCAAAAATCTTATTATTGATTGACCACTCACTTAAGATTATGTTTAACGTATTAAATAGATATTCAGCTGTTTTCACTTCAGACATAAACCTAATATCCAGGTTTCGGTCAACCAGAATCATATTATTGTCAATAAAATGGCAAGTCACACCGAGGTAGCTGTTTTTACTCAATGATGACCAAACATCACAAGTAATTGTAATGAAATGACATCCTTTGAATTCTAGCATTAAAATTGATCTTAGATTGTCCGTAATTGATGGAATTAAATTTTTGCTCACTGTATTTATGCATGGCATTTTGTAGCTTTTGTTTAACTCACTAACTAAATTTATAATATCTGGATGACGTACTATCGAAATCGGCTGATCAGTATCAGCAATAAAGTTCACCAATAACTTGTTTAATTTTTTAAGACCAGTCTCTTCAAAACTATTTTCATTACCGTTCTCAATATCGGATATATCGTCATCGTTGAGTAAAATTGTTGATTTTTTAAATATTTTCGAAATAATTGCATTGAACAATTAATATTTACCATTTATCAATTGTTCAATGCAATCCCATTGATCAATTGATAAATGGGATTGCATTGAACTGGTCGAACTGTTGTAAGGTAGAATCTTATAACGTATGCTGTATTTTGCTTGATTCTTTTGGTCTTTTTCGAAATATGTCCAAACAAAGCTTCGTTTTCTTATTCCTTCTTTAATAACGGATTTAATTGTTTTTGACATGTTTATTTAAACTAAAAAGCAAGTAGTTATTTTTACTCGTACGCATACAACAAATATTATTAAATTATTATCTTATGTTATTAGTAAACGTGTAAAACATGTTACTTCACTTAGGTTACCGAGCGATTATAGAGATTATTATAACTTTAGTTACATTTTGGAGTTTTTGTAACAAAAAGATTGCTATGGTATAAATATAATTGTTTGAAATCGTTATAAATCTTATCTAAATAACCACTACAGAGTAATTAGCCGTTTACGTTGCAACAATGATTTCATATATTTGCGTTAGAGGCCTTAGGCTACTAGTCAAAATTAGTCGACTTTGAAAAATCTTAAAGTGGATCAAATCAACTTTGGATTATCTACTAATTGACTAAAAGTCGATTTAGTCGAATAATGGTACTTATACATGCATTTCTAATATCTTTTTATTTGATTGAACATTATAAATCTTTTTAATTTTATTTTGTTAACAAAAGCAAATATGACTGTTGAATAGAATGCAGTTTTTTCAGAGCCGGAATAAAATATTTGCCCCCCTTCCTTTCCTATTAAATTCAAAAATTAAAATATAGTATCTCCCTCCTTCCCAACAACTTCTCTCCTAATCCAGCACTAAGTTTTTTGTTTACTCTCTTGAAGTTCTATTAAAGGTTTGAGGATTTCAGCAACTTCCAAAAAATTACTATTAGTTACCGGTACCGGTATCTGCGGTCACTTGAGAACAACTAAAAGTACTCAAGAGCTACTTATAATATACTGAAAGTAGCTTCACAACGTCTTCAGGTAATTATGTATGGTAACTCGAATTAAATTCCGCCAAAGTTAAGAATTTATAATGATAACAGTAAGTAACTTGGCGAATCTTAGTTCTAACATAGTATCTAAAAAATAATAAACAAACAACCAGGCCTGAAAAGAGGTTGGGAAAGATTCAGTGGGTGTGTGTTTGTAAAAATAATATTATTTTCATCTTACACTACTTTTGTATACTTTTTCTCTATTTTTACTATATTAACATTTTATTTATATTATTTTTTCATTTCTTTAGTATTTTTATAAATATTAAATAATCAAATATGCAAATTTCTTTTTTCGATATCCCAAATTATTTAAATCCAAAATATTGCTAGTTAGCTTCTGTATATCTGGGTTTACGACTGATCATTTAACGAGGGCTCGCCAAAAAAGGTTTTTCCGCATGCTTTTTGGCATCTGCCTTTTTATGGTCAAAATATTTAACCTGACGGCCCTGCATAATTAAACAACTTCATAACATATGACAATAATTATTATATTACAAAACTTTATAGTTATGTATTGTTGTTTTTATTTTTTTAATTTTTAGCAACCTTTGCATGTGATTATTAAAAAGATTTTCATACAATATCGATGCGATGTACAGTGCCGATCCGTTCCGTTCTTTATCTAGGGCTCTAAAGATAATTAAATTGTGAGACCCTTCATATCTAAATAGTTTATTTTAAAACTTATATTTACTTTTATTTTACTATTTTAGACTTATATTTGTTTAATATTTATCAAGAAATCAAAAGGACTTTTTAATAATATTAAATCTTTGGACCTAGCAAAACTTATCCTGGACCTAGCAAAACTTATCCTGTGGCGTTCATATTGTTTTGTTTCATTAATATTTAAGTTATATAATTTAAAAATATATAAAGCAGACGTAAACTACTTGATTTCTTTTATTACCCCTCCCCCCCCTCCCTCCCCTCACATTTTAACTAAATCGACTTTTAGTCGATTTCAAAAAAGTGTTAGTCATTTAAACTATAATTTCAAATTTTAATTTCAAAAATTTTAACATTAGTTCAAAAGTCGACTTTGGTTGACTTTTGAAAAAAATCTTAGTCGATTATGTCGACAGTCAAACTTTTTAATAGTCGTAAAAACACTAGTTTAAATATAGTTTAACCAAATATAGTTTTAAATTTTATTTTGAATTAGAAACTCAAATTTTTTTAATTCAATATTGAATGAAGATGCTTTTAAGCATCTTTATTGAACAATTAATAAGTAAAAACAAGAATAACCCAGTAAACACGCTTTAGTTGGTTTAACTGACGGGCCAGTATTGGCTATAGTTGGCTAACTATAGGCACTTCGAGCCAACCATTAACCGACTGTGTACCACGTGTTTTTGAATCGTAAAAGTTTCCCGTAAGTTTTACAAATGTAAATATATTTTATGTAAATGTAACGAGTTAATTCACTATTTATTACAGCAGCTGATATTATAAACTACATATCACAACTAAATAGTAATAAGTCCCCAGATAGCTGTGGGGTAAGTGCTGAACACCTTAAACACTCTCATAATAACAATCTTTTTTTGTGGCTCCCTAATTTTTATAATAGCATTCTAATGTATGGAAAGATTCCAAAATATTTATCAACTTCAACAATTATTCAAATTGTTACGCCATTTGAAAAATCTCTTAATAATCCAGATAATTACCGTGGAATTAGCATTTTACCTATCTTTACCAAACTTCTAGAATATCAAATCTTGCATTTTTGTCCTAATATAATAGATAGCCTCTCCCATCAGTTTGATTTTAAAAAAAACAGTTCTACACTCCACGCAGAATTTTTATTGAGCAACACCATTAAGCACTATAGTAACAATAGGACGCCACTACATATGTGCAGTTTAGATGCAAATAAAGCGTTTGATACTTGCAACTGGGATTTGCTATTTGAAGCTCTACTTCCAAAAAAAATTACCTTTATCTGTAATACACACAATCTCATCGCTATATCTCTCTGGTGCTGCTAACGTATCCTATCAGGGAGTTACCTCAAATCAATTCAGTCTGTCACAATGGGTGCGTCAAGGATCTATTCAATCGCCACATTAGTATAGCATTTATACTAAAAATATCTTAAATGAAATCGTCTGAAAATGTAAAGTAGGTTCAACAATTAATGGTATTTATACTGGTGTCATTGCATACACAGATGATGTAATTTTGATAAGTCCAACAATCTCTGGTCTGCAAGAACTGATTGACAGGTTTCAAACTTATGGAATATCAAACTTTATTAAGCTAAACACTGAAAAAACGGAATTTCTGATTTCTGGTAAAAGTTCGATTCCGAACAACGTTGTTCAAATTAACGGAAGCTATAAATGTCTCCAAAATAAATTAAAACATTTGGGTTTCCAATGGCATAATGGTAAAAACAACAAGAAAATTGCAACACTTTAAAAAACAAATCTAAATGAACGTATAACTCAGTTCGAATCGGTTGCAATAGCTCTAATTGACAGTGGAATTCGTCATTGCCAGCCGTCAACAATAGTTCATTTATACAACACTTTAGCAGTGCCAAAGCTTATATATGGCCTTGAACTATGCAACTTTAATATCAGTTTCCTTCGAAACATAGACGCCGTTGGAAGAGCAGTTTTATCATTTTTCGGTATCTCAAAATATAGTAAAAATTACCTGCATTCTGTTTTTAAAATAGAGGATATTTCAACTACTCTTATTCGAAATATTTATCAGGCTGACGAAAAACTAAACTTGTTACTCACTGATAATTAATTAATTACAGTCAAAACAAAATAAAAAATCATTTACAAATGAAGTGATTTCTATATGTAAAACTCTTGGTTTAAACTTCTTTCAATACATGATAGAAGGGAAAAAAATTAAATTTATACTACCTCAAAAAGAACTGCAAGCTGAGTTTATAGCAATATTAAAAGAATCGTTCCAGTTATAGAATTCAAAAAAACAAAGAGAAACATTTAAAACTTTGATGAAGGTGAATATTCCTAATATAGAACTAACTTGTTTTTAGCATTAAAGGCTTCTTGTTATTAGCATTAAAGGCTCATGATTGGGAGAGCCGTGCTCTCTTGGCGTAATTTAACTATAAATTGTAATAATATAAGTTACTTTACCTGTAATTTTATTACTGGGTGTTTAAAAGAAAATATATAAATGTTTAGAAGCATGGTCTAAGCGAAAAGAGTTCAATTTGAAGCAATTTATCATTTTTTTTTTCTTTCAAACGCTTTTTTACCTTTTAATTAAACTTTTAAACTCAAACTCTCCTTCACCTTTTAATATAACCGTTACGCTGATAAATACAAATATTTTACTTTTATCCATTAGTTACATATTCAGATAAAAATTTTGACATTTGTTTTTAATTTAATTTTATGATAACACCATTTTTGTATTTGTATTAGACATTTTAGCTCTATATTAACTATTAATAAGAGTTAAAGTAGTATGTTTACGTGTGTATTTCTGTATGTGTGTATATATATATATATATATATATATAAATATATATATATATATATATATATATATATATATATATATATATATATATATATATATATATATGTATATATATAAATATATATATATATGTATATATATAAATATATATATATATATATATATATATATATATATATATATATAAATTAGTAAAAAATACTTATCTAACTTTTATCTTCTACTTTAAGTTTCACCATTGCTGAATCATCAGGAAGAGTTCCAGCAATGGTGAAACTTAAAGTAGAAGATAAAAGTTAGATAAGTGTTTTTTACTAGTTTATTATTGCTCTGTTCTTTAAGAACATTGAGCACTCTATTTGTAAAATACACTAACATAATTTACATATATATGTATACAGCGGTGGCCAAAAATTAAAGACCACTCATTTTTTAGTTGGTTTCTTAATCTTTAAATTAAAATTACGAAGATTCTAATTGACATATTAAATTTTTTTTAATATCTTGTTAATTAAAACATACGGATTAAAGTGGTATAATTTTTTTATTCTAATTCTAATTAAATAGCGTTTAACTTATTAAAAAACTGATGAGTACTTATAAATCTTCTTTAAATAAATTGGACAAAATGTGACGACCACTTTCAAATCTTTAATTTGCCCTTATTAAAAATAATAATCCATTATTTTTTTGAACTGTCTTAATTGCTTATTACGTTGACTATAAAATAAAATGTCGAAACTTGAGTTTCGATATCAAATAAACATTTATTTTTTGAATTGCAATAAGGATATAAAAATATTGCAAAAATGCGTGCAAAGATCGAAGAAAAAGACAGATACGCGGCTCTTGTATTAAAAGAAGAAGGCTATAGCATCAGACAAAGAGCAGAAAAGCTCGGAAGGTCTCACTCTTGCGTTATTAACGTAATTCAACGATACAAATAGACCCGGTCAATTAATGATCGTCGAAATGGACACTGTCAAAAGGTCTGAAAGCAAGCCCTAGAACTGTGCGAATGGTCCTCCACAATTTAAATTATGTATGGCGTGCTGCTGCAAAAAAACCACGCTTAAATAAAAAACAAAAATTTGCCAGGAAAGAGTGGTGCAAACTACATAAAAATTGGTCAACAGATCAGTGGAGCCGTGTGGTGTTTAGTGATGAAATGAACGTTGAGGTAGACAACAGAAAAGGTCGCGTAATGTTGCGTAGACTTCCAAGCGAACGGTTCGATGAATCATGCATTTTGAAACGAACAAAACAAGGCAGTGATTCAATAGGCATTTGGGCCTGTATAAGTGCGTGTGGAGTTGGCGTTTTTCATTTATTCGATGGCGTTTTTCATTTATTCGATGGCGTTTTTCATTTATTCGATCGAAATTTTCGAAAACTCGCTTAAAATTTTCGAAAACTCGCTTCAATGCCAGAACGAGTACAAGAGTGCTTGAAAACAAATGGAGGAACAACACGTTTCTAAATTATTTTTTTATTGTTTTATGAAATATTTTTGAAACTGGTCTTAAAATTTTGTCCAATTTTTTTTCCCATTTATATTTTTTACAAGTCGGTTTTTTAATTTTTTAACATTATTTTGTAAAAAAATTATAAATTCTTTTATAATAAATATAAAATGCAATAAAAATTCTTTCTAAAAATGTTTTTCTTATTTTGATACTTTTTCCAAAAAAAAATTATTTTAAGGTTAAAAATAAACTTTGAAAAAAAATGAGTGGTCTTTAATTTTTGGCCACGCTGTATATACATACACATACATATATATATATATATATATATATATATATATATATATATATATATATATATATATATATATATATATATATATATATATATATATATATATATATATATATATATATATATATATATATACATATATATATATATATATATCATATATATATAAATATATATATATATATATATATATATATATATATATCATATATATATAAATATATATATATATATATATATATATATATATATATATATATATATATAAATATATATATATATATATATATATATATATATATATATATATATATATATATATATATATATATATATATATATATATATATATATATATATATATATATATATATATATATATACAGAGCCGTACCAAGGGCGGGGCCAGCCGGGCCGCGGCCTGAGGCGCCAAAATTGGGAGGGCGCAAATTTTAATAAATTAAAAACAATAACCAGTTTATGAAACAAATTTTCACGGCGTGGCTGCTGTTGATAAGAAAATTAGTTAAAATTCCGCCTCTTGACACAAACTCCTATATATTAAAGCTCATTTACTGAACAAAAGAGCTCCCTCTAACACTATCAGCTAAAATGGACGAGGATAAACTTTATTCATAAATCTCAGAAATTCCAGTGGCCTCGGAAGAAAATTTTCAACACAGGGATCCAGCAACACGGGCTATAAAAACGGGCAAAATAAGATGCTTTTTGATTGAGCATGGGCCAGAGCAAGACAGAAGAGAATTTTTCCCAAACACTCTTTGTAATTTTGACAACAGAATGCGACACTTTAGCTCAAAATTGTATGAAAAAATTCGTCCCAATGGTGAAAAATTTGTTTGCACTTTGCTGCAGCACAGCAACAAAAAAGATTCTTTATTTTGTTTTTGCTGTTTGTTATTTTAAACAACAAAAACCAACAGTTTCTCAGAAATTTCCAAAGGGTTTTCTGACTGGAAAAAATTAAACCCAAGAATTCCTGAGCATGAAAACAGCAATGAACACCAAAGATGCTATTCTGATTGGAAAACTCTTGAAAAAAACCTTAAGAAAGGAAAGACCCTGGATCGTGATCTGCAGAGAGTTATCAGTGGAGAGATGAAAAAGTGGTTGTTGATGCAATTTTGTTCTGTGCCAAGAATCTCGCTCTTCGGGTAACAATGCAAGACATCGGTCAACAAAACAGTGGCATTTTTCTGAGCTAAACGTTGACCATCTCATTAAAGGGAAACAGTGACACAAGATGGTCTGCCAAAAAAGAAGCAACCACACCATTGCGCAGACAAATCAAAGACGCTCTTCAAGTTTTGGAATCAATTATCCACAATCCCATGACAAACGCTGTCACAGTTAGCAGTGTATTTCAGATTCAAATTCAGAATCTTTGAGATGCTGGGGTGGACAACATTATCAAAGATGCCACAGAAAAAGCTAACCAGAGCGGAATTGATGGTGGCTTTCCAATCAAGAGGAAGTGCAAAGTGAAGCGGTTGGCACTTTATGAAGCTGAAGATGACTCTCATCTTCTTACAGCAGAAACAGAATTCGGATCTCAGTGCAACCTTGTGTTTGAAAGCATTATTGCAGAAATTGAGTGGCGATTTGAGGCTTTGTTTTGAAAATTTGAGATAAATTTGCAAATTTATCTCAAATTTACAAGGCAGATTTAGATTCTTCCAATTTCCAGTCAGAAATGGCAAGCTTTAAATATCAAGCTGCCCCAATGATGGACAACTTTGAAAAATCTAGCCCGATCATTACGCAGCTCATTCATAAATATTCTTTGACCGATGCTTATCCCAACACGGCAATTGCTATTCGCAACTTCCTCACCATACTAGTCAGAGTTGCTACGTGTAAGAGAAGTTTCAGTAAACTTAAGCTCATAAAAAACTATATTAGGTCAACAATGGGCCAAGAACGTTTGTCTAGTTTGACTATAATTTCAATTGAAAAAAAGTGGCAAACAACATTGATTTTGATGATGTCATTAGTGAATTTGCTTCAAAAAAAGCCAGAAAAGTGACATTGAACTAAGTTTGTGCAACCTTAATGACAATATTTACTTATAACTTGATGTGATAAGTTTTGTGATCAATAAATCATTTTTTTCGATTAATTTTCTTCTTTTTTTAAGGGGGGGGGGGGGCGCAATTTTCTTTTCTTGCCCGAAGCGCAGAATTGGCTTGGTACGGCCCTGTATAAATATATATATATATATATATATATATATATATATATATATATATATATATATATATATATATATATATATATGTATATATTAGTAGAAAATCACTTAACAAAAATTTTTTCCATTTGACACTGTTTCATCAACAAAGATTCATCAGAAATGCTAAAAATTTCTGATGAATCTTTGTTGATGAAACACAGTGTCAAATGGAAAAAATTTTTGTTAAGTGATTTTTTACTAATATATAATTGCCCTGTTCTTTTAAGAACATTGAGCACTCTATTGTGTAGAATACTTTTTAAAGTTGTTTAAATATATATATATATATATATATATATATATATATATATATATATATATATATATATATATATATATATATATATATATATATATATATTAATATGTTTATATACATACACATACTTTTATGCCCTTATTGTTATTGACAATAATCTATCGATACACTGATTTTTAATTCATATATAATGTTTTTTTTTGTATTTAGTTTTTTGTTACATTTTTTCATTTCAGATTTATCACATAATGGAATTATGCGATATAGGAGAACAAAGTATTGTAAATTTGTATGAATTTTTTAAAAACATCTACTAATAATTGGTCCAGTCAACGTCTAAACTTTAATGTTGCATCTGTCATTTTTAAGTAGTTTCAAGGCTTTTCTAAATGTGTTTCTTATTCACATGGTTTTACAAGCAAGGTGTGCAAGCAAATTTGAGCTGAAAATTTTTTTCTTAGACTTTAAGGAGAATTGATGTTGTTCTTTTTTAATTTAATTTGTTTAAATATAGTAGTTTTAATAAATAAATGTTTGTTTGTTCTTGGGTTTTTACTTCTTTGTTTTCAGATTCTTACAAACTAGGCAACTAAGCTAAGCAAGTTTTGTTTTATTTTTTAGTGCAATCGGAAAGAGCTGAAAGCTATTTTTTAGTGCGATTGGAAAGAACAGAAGTGTTTTTTAGTCACTTCACACAGTATAACTGGTACTGATTTGAGTAAATTTACTAACTTTTTTTTAATTTTATATTGGATTATTTATATTAAATACATATTTTATCTATTTAACATGGAAAACTGAATGTAGTTTGTTGACATGAAAGTGATCAACAAATTGCAGTTAGTAATTTATTGATCACTTAAATAATTTTGTGCATTGTAATCTAGATTTTTTGTTAAATTAAAAATAATTGATGTAAATAAATATTGTTTAATATTTTTGATAAACAACTTATGCACATAGACATAAAAAGATATGGATTTTAATAAACCTTAAGTTAAATATAGTCTTTGATTAGAAAAGATCACAGTTTGTAAGATTCTTTTACATTTTTTTATTCAGTTGTAACAATAGTAATATTTCTTGTAATATGTTTAATGATAATAGTGAAACTGAAATCGATAATATTAGGTTATTAATGTAAATGCTAATAGGCAACTTAAAAATAATTGTTGTCAAGTAAAAGAGATAGATCTAGGCAAGATGAAATTAATCGTCGTTGAAATCTAAGAAATGCTGCTCAGCGAGCAGAAAACTTACATGCCAGAAATTAGTGTCAAGTAGTATTAATGTCTGGTAATTTGATTTTACTTTAGATAATTTAGAACAAAGCAAAATATGAATTTTACTATTTATAGTAACAATAACAATTTTAAATTTAAATGATTTTAAATTTTTTTATAATTTCAAACATAATTATGTTCTTTTATTTTTCTTTTTTTTTAGTTGCCCTTGTCATTTTTTGATTAGTATTCTTACTGTTGAAACGTGGTTTTAATTTTCTAAATTTAATATGGTGTGAAATTTACTCTATTAATCATTAGTCAACAGTTCGAGAGAAGCTGGAGCTTAATTAAGAAATTCTGGAAATTAAATCAAGGTAAATATAATTTTTTTTACTGGTAACATAATAAAACCAGTTACTACTATTTATTGCGTGTTTTTTTACTTTTTTTAAAATGCTGCTTTGGAAACACTTTCTTTCTCTCCCACGCTCTCTTAGATCAGAGAGAGAGCTAATAAAACTTATGTAATTACTGAGCTCTTATGTATTTCTTAATACCTCAATTAATAATGACCATTTATAAGAAATATTTTACGAGCTGCTTGCTATTTTATGGTATAATTGTTCAAATTGTTTAATTATAATTGTCCTTCGATTGTTCAAATATTGTAACAAATAAAATCTTTTTAGTCCAAGTTTTTTATTTTATAAAATATCTTATTAGGCCGTGGTGTTATATGCCAGTGTTATTACATTGTGTTGCCTAGCATTTTTATAATCTTTTCTTTTTTAGTTACTCTGGAGACACAGTAATGTGTGCTTACAAATATTTTTCTATGCGCTATTGTTACTGTGTTTTGTGTTGATAGACCTAGGCTGTTATAGCTATTTGTTTATTCTTTATTTTTTCTGTAATATTATCCTAATTCTACTAACAATAATATGCAAATAATACTTTTTTAATTAAAAATTGTAATATTTTTTTTCATTTCTTTTTTTAGGTACTTGCAGGCTTTACTTGACTTTCCTTTTCTGGTGCCTGTGTTTTGACAGATTTTAAAATGAACTTAACTGATGTTAATGAGGTCTTTATGTCGTTAACTATAAACAATGACATTGCTGATAGAGAGTCAAAATTAAAATATTATTTATTGATAAATTTGTATTTAATTTTTAAGATAATATATCAAATTATTAATGTGTTTTTGTTATTAATGATTTAATTACTCATAACCCATATTAGGGAATGCTTACTGCTAGTTTTTTATTATTGTTACTGTTGTTAATTACTGCTGTTATTATTATAATTGTAGTTGTTATTGTTATTACTACTGTTATTATTACAATGATTATTATTGTATTATTACACAGGCAAACAGAGAAAAAAAAGTTTTCTGCTAAACAAAATGCTATACAAAAAACAATTTGTTTGCCGATCAAACAATTTGTTTTTTGTATAGCATTTCTCTTTTGATTTCAAATATGCAACTCATTTTTTACCATCACGTGAAGTTGTAAAGATAGTTGAAACATTTATAACATTTGCATTTATAACATTTATAACATTTTATTTTAGAATTTTATCAGCTATCGATGGACCGATATCAAGAAAATATTTGTTGAGCTTTTTAATTATGCCTTCTCTATTGTAAACCAGTTCCCCTTCAACTAAGAGTTTTTGTGGCAAATTATTTTTTGGACCGCTTATCTGCTTAATCACATTCCACGTTTTTTGTGTGTTTCTGAGTGTAATTTCCAACAACCTCGCATAATAATTTTTTTTTGCGTGTTTCTTTGCTTTTTCAAACATGTTTTTATATTTTTTTAATTTAATTCATTTTTAGTTGTTTTATGTTTTAAATACTTTTCATAAAGTTTTTGTTTTCTCTTTGATGATTTATACAAACCTTGGGTCATCCATGGGTTTAAAAGTGAAGAAGAATTTATATTTATATTTTTACTGGAAAATCATAGTGTTTACAAAACTGTGCCGAAAATAATTCATACGCATTATTCGCATCTTGAGATTGTAATCCAAGATTCCAATCAGTTTTAAAAGATATCGAAAGTACAATATAGAGTTTTTATTGTTTTGTCGTATTAAGATTATTCGTTTAAAGACAGAACGGTTAAGGGTTATATTATCTGTAATTAAGAATATTGGGTAATGATCAGTTATGTTGGTTTTGATTATACCCGATTTTAAGAAGCAACTATGAGAATTATTATAAATTAATACATTATCTAGTAACGTCGACGAGGTCTTAGCTGTTCTAGCTGATTTATTTATTTATTGTGGGAATTATATCATGCTGTATAAAGCGTATTTAAAAAACATTGAACATATACATTTGAAGCATGATTCAACAAGTTTAAATTATAATCAACAGTTAAGTACACTTGTTTCTTTGAAATGTTAATTTGGGTAAAAATAATTTTTATAATGGGTTTGAAATAATTTTAAATTACCAGCTTGTTTTCTATAAATAGAATTGATAATAGGGGAGAGCGGGGAGAAGTGGGACACGAATTTTTTTTTTCAGGGTAATTGCAATATCTTTTTTATTTGATGTATGAATTGAACCAAACTAGTCTTAACAAATAAAGCAGTTTTTGGGGCACCGAATCCACCCCCTAAGATTGACAGAATGTTTTAATAAAGTATATATTTTTTGGTTTAAAAGGAGCCCTGCTATTGGGGTAAAGTGGGACAAGTGTGGGACAAGTGTGCGGGAGAAGCAGGATATTTGGGGGAGATGTGGGACTAATAAAAACAACTCCAAATCTAGTTAAATATTAATTTGAGTAAACTTTGATTTTAAAGTTAAGTTTAGTTTAAATAAAACGCAGCAGAGGAGTAATGGTAGAGCGCTTGGCTTGTAAGAGAGAGGTTTGATTCCCACTACGTACGGGGTGGCCACATAAAATTTTTATAAGAAAAAGAGGATATTAGAGAACTTTAGAGGAGATTTTGCATTTAATTTAGAGGACTTTCTCGCAAAACTACAAAATTTTGAATAAAAATAGAGAATTTTTTATACAGGTTTAACGTCCATGTTTCCACATAACTGGGGTTTGGACAGGGGTCAACAATGTCATTTTTTATGTTAGATAACACGGATTCGCTAAAAATAATTTTTTACGACCCAATCCTTATTTCAGATGTTACCCAGTTTTGCAGACCATGAATTTTGAACATTATACTACCATTAAGAAATAAAAAATTAAAAAAGAGGAGTTAAAGAGGAGATTTGATCACATTTTTAACTTCTTAGAGAATAATAGAGGATTTTAGAGGAGGTTTTTGAAAAAAAAGGACATTAGAGGATTTTATTGGAGCTGTGGCCACCCTGACGTCTCTGGAAGTACCACGCTCAACTTAGTTGCTTCGCGCAGCGGGCCTTGTTTGTAAAGGTTCGTGTTTCCGAGTTAAAGGGTTGAGAGAGGGTTGTAACCACAATAAAAAAAATTTTTAAAAATGCGTAGCCTCCTCGACTGAAGTGGCCCCCTTGGAGAGATGAAAAATAGAAAAAAAAATCAAATTATCAAATCCTTTTTCAATCAAATTAAGATTACATTTTAAGAATTAAAATTTCTTTGTTAAAAAAAGAAAAAGTTATTTTACATTTAAGATGCCAAAGTTCACTTGGAAAATGATTTCAGCTTTTGTTCTTGATGTTGTTCCAGCAAGCGGTTGAGGCAGGACTGCTTTTATATCATCAATATTCACACGAATATTGTTATACGAATATTGTTATACGAATGTCATTAATTCTAGGTTTGACAAATTTAGAAGTTTTTTTATTCTGGCATTTCAGGAAGCTGACCTCAACATCAAAATTTGAGTCTATTTCTTTCTGCACTATGCCTACATAATAAAAAATGGTGTTTTTACTACAAACCTCGCAAAGAACATAATCACTGACACTCACATTTTGAATAACGCTAAAAGAAACTGTTTCCAATTCTTCTTCAAACTCTAGTGAGTAACAATTAGCAGAAACATCATTTGTTATTTTGTTGAAATCTACATCAAGGTCACTGTTCAATTTCCGTAAAATGTTTTTCCTCACATTTTTGGATTTTAGAAGGACAATTTTTTACCTTTTTGTTTGTTTAATACTTCATTTTTTATTCTTAAAATCTCTGGTGTTGATGTGACTATCATACACTTTCCCTTTTAACGTCCACATCTTAAAATCTTACGAGAAGGTGCCTGCAAAATATATATTATAGTATTATATAATTATAGAATTTAAAGAAAACCTAAACTAAGAATATTTAGTTTAAATTACCTTTGGATAACCTCGTACAATCTCAGGAGAAAATACAGTTAAGTTTTCTTTTATTGCTTCATGTTGCACACCCAAACCTGATATATCTGAAGGAATAGCACTTGTATTATATTTCTCGCATGAACATTCGTTGCATGGTTCTTGAGGCACATCTCTATCTGTAACAACTGCTTCATGTTGCACATCCAAACCTGAGATATCTGAAGGAGTAGCAATTGTAATCGATTTCTCACACGAGCCTTCACTGCATGGTTCTTGAGGCACATCTCTATCTGTTACAACTGATGGTAAAAAAAATATCATCCTCATATGCATGTCTATCATAAGGCCAAATTCCTGTCACGCAAAATCCTGACATAATATTTGTTGGTGTGGAAGATTTTTCCCATGCTTATCGAATGAGACTGGCCATCTCATAAATTGTAATGGCTTGTCCTGGATTGCTAAGCATCCAGCTATTGGCTGCTGCATTAAAATATGTTTTCATTGGACCAAAAACAGACCTATCTAAAGGTTGTGTCTTATGTGAAGTATGTGGAGGCAAAGTCATCATACAAACATGGTTCTCTTTTGCATATTCAAGTGACTGAAGTGAAAGGTGGCTTTCATGATTATCTATAATCAATAAAACTTTGTGATCGGCTGTTGGGCGAGCAAACTTAACAAAATGTTTTAAAACACCTATAAATGTTTCAGCATTTATCCATCCAGATTGATGTTGCTTTAGACTCTGATATACCTTCTTGTAATTTGTTAAAGAAAATATCAATAGTATACCGGTTAAATGCCGATGCTCTTGCAATTGAAGTTGCCTCTGGTTTTCTAAAAGATAGTTTTGGGTTTCTTTTTAAAAATATTGTTAACCAATCTCGACCAGCCTTTTTTTGTTCTATCCAACGCAAGTAACATTTTATTTTGTTTGCTTGAACCATTTCAAAAGCTAGAGCTCTTACTTAAACTGCTGTAAGGCCATATAACATATCAGAACATGACTTTAGATAAGTGCTCAGTGTTTCTTCTTGTGCAACAGAGAAAATCATAGAATGTTTATAATTTGGTTATATTGTAAAAAATTATAATTTGGTTATATTATAAAAAATTTTTATTTTTTATGGTATTAAGGTCACTGTTATTATTATATCTTATATCAGACTATTATGAAATTATGATTTTAAGATTAAAAAAACTTTTATGCATGCCTTTTGTTTTCCAAATGCTTTCAAACTATTGATGTAAAAAGAATTCTAAATTTGCTCCAAACAATAATGATGAATCAAATCAAATTTATCTTTAATGAAGATCTCTCTTTCCAAATTTCGTTTTAAATCAACTGAATAAGAACTAAAACTAAATTTAAATATTTCGATAAAACGTCTCAATATTTTTAGTTTGAAAACTATAAAAAATCGTAGCTAAAATATTCTAGAATTTTCCGCAATAAAATAACGCATAACTGTAAAGGAGAAGTGGGACAGCGGCTTTTTTCTTTGTCCCACTTCACCCCGATGTAGGGAAGACGAAATAAAACTAAAATTACAGCCATACAGTTAAAGCTGAAATACAAATTTAATTCTTAAATGTTAGATGATAAGTGCATTTCCCTGTAAAATAGAAAAAAAGTGCAACAACAGTCAAAAATAAATTCACACATGAGTTACTAGACTGTCAGGAAAAGTACTTTTTTGGGGTACTTTCAAAAAAAAGGGTCTTCACCGCGCGCAGAGAGGGGAAATGATGTCTACTAAAAAGAGCACATGAAATCTATACGTTTACATTAAATAACAGTAATTAGGCGCTGCTGCGAAATAAAATTATAGGAGTGTCCCACTTCTCTCGCGTCCCACTTCTCCCCACTCTCCCCTAATATTTTGGTCGATTTTTATTATTTATTTTAATGCATAACAATTCGCAATCTATTTCGTTAATATTAAGATAATTGCGCAAAACATAGTTTATAGATTTGTGAACAAAGATTAAACCGCCACCAAATTGGATTTTACGTGGTTGGTGAATTGACACGTATTACTTAGCTCGTAATTAGAATTTAGTTCATTGTTCTGAGAAATTAATTATTTTAAAAATTATGATTTAGATTATGCAATAATAGTTTTAGATTATCAAAATTTTTATAAATACATCGAACGTTTAGATTTAAAATTGAAAAACTACTGCTATTTTTTGTTTAACTAAGAAATTAAGTAATAAAGATATTAATATATATAATATTCACAGATTGAATATTACTCGCATTCAAGTTTTTTTTTTATTGAAACGGTAATAATTATTATATGCGCGTCCTATAAATAGTGAACTTTTTTTTATTTTTAATCAGTCTGATTTGTAAATCTTAACCTACAACAACTCGTTCAACAGATCAACAAGTCTACTATTCTTCACTTACATATATTACGGTCAGCAATTAATATATTATTTTGATTTTAAAAATTAAGAATTTTTCAAACTGAATTTTTGCGGGTTTTCTTTTATTTTTGTGGATCGAATTCCTTAGCTATTTAATTCGCTTTGCGGATTGCTTCAATTAATGGATTGGTCGTATAAAATTTATATTGTTATATAAAATAAAATTAAAATAAAATAAAATATATAAATAAAATTAAAATAAAAATTGAAATATATATAAAAATAAATAGAAATAGAAATAAAAATAGAAGCAGAGATAAAATCTAGTTTGAAAAATTTAGTTCTGTTTATTGAAAACTTTATGCATGTCTCTAAAATATCATTTATTGTTAAGACGAAAGCTTTATGCATGTCTCTAAAATATCATTTATTGTTAAGACGGAAACTTTATACATGTCTCTAAAATATCATTTATTGTTAAGACGAAAACTTTATGCATGTTTCTAAAATATCATTTATTGTTAAGACGAAAACTTTATGCATGTCTCTAAAATATCATTTATTGTTAAGACAAAAACTTTATGCATGTCTCTAAAATATCGTTTATTGTTAATACGAAAACTTTATGCATGTCTCTTAAATATCATTTATTGTTAAGACGAAAACTTTATGCATGTCTCTAAAATATCATTTATTATTAAGACGAAAACTTTATGCATGTCTCTAAAATATCATTTATTGTTAAGACGAATATTAAGAAAAATTTTAAAAATAACTTTTAAACAGTTAGTACTTTTTCGGAAACTGTTTGCAGGCATCAAAAACTATCACGTTTTATGACAATTTTAAGACAAATATTAAGGAAATATTGAGACGAATATTTCTATAAAAAGTCCGTAAACAGAAAATGTAATTTGATCAGTGTTTTCGAACTTTTAATCCGAAAAGTATTACGTATTAATCTGATCCGTTTTTGTGGATTTTAAATTCAATAAATAATCCGAAATATTCGTCTTATCCGATCTTGCAAACTTAATTCAATTTGTTTCTTCATTTTTTTTTTTACTTTTAATTTTGTTTTCAGATGCCTAAGCTATCTAATATGTGGAAATTCTTAATGTGGAGGAAAATTTAATGTGGAGGAAAACAAGGCAAAATGTAAGGCCTGTGGCAAAATATATTTAATCAATAAAAGCATTACAAGTTCATTAAGGAACCTTTTGAAAAGAGTCTACTTGAATTTATATAAACAATTAGAAAGTAAAGACAAGCAAAATCAACAATACCAGACATTTTTGATGAGCTTGCCTCTGAAGACTCAAATTTTGAACAAACACGAGAAAGAGGAAAAAAGAGAAGATATCCACAGACACAAAAATATACACCAGCATTGCCACAGCCTGGACCAAGTGGAACTTGTGGCACTTCCAACACACAGACACGGAAGGTAGAAAACAGACTATCAAACCAGAATGGGAAGTCACTGACATCGATCAAATGAGCACTGTTGTTGACTTTACTAAATGGGTGATTGAAGACATTCGACCATTTTCTGTGGTAGAAACTGACGAACTCACCAAGATGATGAAAACTTGAAAACTGCAACCAACGGTCTATTCAGAGCCATGACAGTAAAAAATATATCTACAAAATACATTCCTCTCCTTTTTAAATTCATCAAGGAACAAGTAAAAAACATCTCCTATACAGACAAGTAAAATCTTGATGGAGTGGCCTTTACATCTAACGTGTGGACCACTGATCACGCCTATTTATCTTTCATGAGCCTTACACTCCACTATATTGATTCAAAGTTCCAGTTAAAGCGCTACTTAGTGTCCTACTTCTCCTAACAACTTACTGGTGACAATATTACCAAGAAGCTCAACGAATCTATCAACAAACTTGAATGGCTAACTTGATGGTTGGGTGCACATCAAGTTAGCCAATCAACAATTAGCAAGCTTATGAAGGAAAAACCATTCAATTCATACCTTGAAATAAAGAAGCCACTATTAAGTATCAAAGAGCGTCTCAAGCGAAGAAAATGGTGCTAAGAGAGAGCTGCATGGACTAAAGAGCAATGGAGAAAAGTAATTTTTTCGGACGAGTCAAATTTTGAACTTATTAATTGCAAGAAAAGGCTTGTCGTGAGGAAATATAAAAACGTAAAATCTAATCTTGGTTTATCAAGAATTCAAGGAGGAGAAGGTTCAATTGGCATTTGGGGCTACATTGCTGGATCTAGCAATGGACTGGCGCATTTTACACTGATCGCCTTAATCAACTTTGATATAGAGAGAAATTAGAAGATTATTTAAAGCCATCAATGGACGTTTTTAAGGATGACTCCACCTGGCAATTTCAACAAGATAACGCTTCTTGCCACACAGCACGCTCAATGAAGCAAAACATGGAAGAAAAACGGTTGAAATGAATGGCTTGGCTTGCTCGCTCACCTGATTTAAATCCTATTGAAAATCTTTAGAGTCGTTTAGACTGCAAATTACAAAAAAGCAAGCCCACAAACTTGGTGCAGCTCAAAACACAAATGCAAGAGTTGTGGAATACCGTGCCACAAGAATTAATCAAAAAACTTATAGATTCTATGTCGCGTAGAGTCTTAGTATGCCTTAAAAACAAAGGTGGTTGCATAAAATATTAAACTTTCTTAAAATCTTTGAAAAACTATAAAAACGCTAATACTTTTGCACACTTTTTTAATATTGTTTTTATCACTCTAATTATTGTATTCTAATTAAATTCAAAAATAGAATAAAGAAATATCTTTTATATATTTAACAATGAGTATTTCTGCTTCATTTTATGAATAAGTTGAAAAAAATTATTAATCAGCCTTTTATTGCTTTCGAATTACACTCATTTGAAGTTTACTTAGGTAAAAAAAATATGAGTGCGCTAATACTTTCTGGAACCACTGTGTATATATATATATATATATATATATATATATATATATATATATATATATATATATATATATATTTATATATGTATATATATATATATATATATATATATATATATATATATATATATATACATGTATATGTACTAGCTACAGCTCTGAAACTTTCAGCGCTTGTAAAGTCCTGGTGAGCTTCTATATTAAAATTGTTGCTAGGGGCGAAGACCCGGGAAAGGGTTGTATTGTACATACCCGCTTTTTTGCTGCAAAATCTGGCAACTAAATTTTTACTGCTCTCCAAAATAGCTAGAGCTTTAAAACTTTCAGTATTTGTATAGCCTCAATAACCTTGGGATGTTGAAAATTGCGGGGGAGGGGTTGATCAAAATTAAAGCGTACGTACTTTATGGAGTAGTTATTTTTTAAGATTGATTACTTAAATTTTATCTTTTTTTGATTTCAATAAAAGCATTGTTTCTCAATAACGCAATTTTTTTCGCATAAAACCGTCTCGGGTAAGTAATGAATATAAAGAAAGGAACAGGAGAAAAACTGCCTTTGAGTTAAACTAACGACAAGTTAACCGTAAAAATTAGTTCATAAATGAACTCCTTTTTTTAAATTCATTCAAAACAACTCAATTTTTGGAATAAAAAACTCTTTCATTAAAATTTAAGATTTGGTTGCTTAATGTTAACATGTTAGTACAAGTTTAACTTTTTTTTTTTAATTATTATTAAGACAATTACTACGTTATTAAGGTAATTATTTGACAAATATAATAAAAAGTGTTGCTTAAATCAATGTATAAAAATTGTTTATATTAATAATAGTTAATTGAGAGTTGAAATTAATATTTCTGCATAATATTAATCTTTATAAAATTAAGCATACTCAAAAGCATGAGATGTAACCGGTTTCTTTGTTCATCTTGTATAATTCCTGCTACACTAAATAAACTTTCGGATGCAACTGAAGTTGCACTTAAGCACAAAATCATTTTACAACCTATCGTTATAAGTTTAAAGGTGTCACTTTCTGTTTGATATACACCATACACCCTACACCCATCACCATACACCCTACACCCATACGCCATACACCCATTTTCTTCTATAGCTAATTTGTTTCTATCATTAACAATCATTAAATGTCCATCATACTTTTCGAATTCCAAGTTTATTTGATGAATTTGATCGACAAGGAGATTTGTACATGGTTTTATGAAAAATTTATCCGTTAATTGTGTCATAAAAGTAATAATTTTATGTCTTGGTGCATTTCCATTACTCGCATTATTTGACAATTGGTTTGATGGAACTGGTGTTAAATGAATGGCATCTTGCAATAACAAACTAACTTGTTGCATATGCGGTGTTAATATTTTTTTAATAAAATTTTTTTGCTCGAATTATTAAATCAAGACGTTGGGTTATATTTTCCACAAATTCAAATTTTTTATATCGAAAATCAAGATAAGTAGCTGCCTTAAAAATATCATCATTTAAAATATAGTTTAGAAACTTTTTAAAGAATTTAGTAACTGAAATTTTAATGCTTCTATTAGATCTGTAGAGAATTCCATATTAGTTATTTTACTATTCAATAATCTGTAAACAGCTGGAAATAATAAAGCAACTGTAGGATAATTTCAACCACTTAAGCTTATTGTCAAATCTTTTAGTGATTCAAACAAATGGCAAAAATCATTTATTATTATAAACTCATCATCTGAAGGCACATTTTCATATTTCAAAGATAATAAAGCATCTTTATTTGAAAAAATTGAATCAAGCATATCATATGTTGAATTCCATCTCGTTTTAATATCTTGCACTAATTTTATCTTTACGTCATAATGTAATATATCTTGTTTTTCTTTAAGTCTTTCCGTTAATCCTATATTTTAATTGTTATCAATATATATATATATATATATATATATATATATATATATATATATATATATATATATATATGTGTGTGTGTGTGTATATATATATTGATAACAATTAAAATATAGGGCCGCCCACAGGATTTATTTTGGTTTCAGATTTGGCACTTTCACGTATTGTGCTAATTTCAAACTTAAGCATGTTCATGTCTTTGACAAATTAGGAGACTTTGCAAATAATCGCAAAGATGGAGGTCTGGAAACAAAATACTCTAAAATTGCCTCCTTCCCCCTAAAGGTGAGGCTAGTCATGTAGAAAAATTTTCAACTTTACTATTTTATACTAAATTTAAATTCATCTACAGGTTTCTAATTTCATTTAATAAGTATGTAAATTACAAATGTTATTACTATGCAAATTTACAACCCCCATATTTTAGGGGAAGGGGGGGAGGTGGGTCGAAAAGTTTGCATGGTATTAATTTTTGTAATTTACAATTTTTTTTAATGAAATTTAAAACTCGTCGATGAATTTAAATGTAGTATAAAATTGTAAAGTTAAAAAACTTTAGGGTATTTTTGTTCCCAGGTCTCCAAATTCATGTCTATAACAAATGACGCGGCTTTTTGCAAAGCCTCGTCATTTGTTTTAGACATGAATATACTTAAGTTTGGAGTTAGCACAATAGGTGAAGTGTCATATCTGAAATATTTAAAAATCCTAGGTGGCTCTGTAAAAAAAATGTATATATGTATAAAAATAATATATATATATATATATATATATATATATATATATATATATATATATATATATATATATATATATATATATATATATATATATAAATAATATATATATATATATATATAAAAAATATATATATATATATACATACATATATATATTGTTAATATTCTGAGCCAACAACACTGGGGGGCCGGGAGCACATGCCTTTTCCTCCTCTCCTCCGTTGGCCCTGATATTATCATTATTAAATATAGAGATATTAAATAATAAAAAATAATGAGCTAAATAATGTAATCAATTATTTATTCTCAAACAATATCAAAAACATTAATTCTGAAAAATTTGTATAAAATAATTATCTTCATAATGTCTAAATAAACTAACTAATGATTTGCACTTTGCAATCAAGCTATTAAGTTTATCTTTAAGTAAATTAATTTCTTCATATTTTCAAGCTTCAGCTTCTGTTATCTCAATTGTTCGGAATTCGTCATCTTTATTAAATTTTTTTAAATTCATGAAATTTCTACGCTATTTAATTTAATATTCTACCTGAATAATAATTATAAAAAACTTTTCGTGATCACATTTTTTTACTTGGATAAGTTATATAAATCTGATAAATATCAGTCCATTTTTTTCCTTATTTTTTTTATATTGTTAGATTAGAAAATTGAGCTTGCGGTTAAATGTCTTGTTTGGCTTCTCCCTACCCCACCACAAAAATCCTCGTTCGCTACCAATTGTGGTCATGGAAAATCTCTTTTTCGACTTCAAGGTATTGTTGTTGTTTTTTAACTTTTTGAAGTAATGTTTTTGAAAGAGTTTTTATTTTCTGATTTTATTTTTTTATAACTATTTTATTATTATTATTGTAAAAAAATATTTATGCGTTTTTCAGGATAATACAGTTGACTGTGCATTAAAGACACTAAAAGACCGTGGAGTCAAATAACCGATGCTGTTCCGCGTATCTGATGGAAAGTATATTAAGGCGGACAGCACAGTTATAACACTGGCTTGTTGCAGCTATTTTATGGAGGCATTAGAATTTTTGTTCAAGTCTTTTTATATTTTTGGCGTCGAATATCCAACCGAATTAAACTTTTTTTTATGGCTTTTTAGAAAAAGTCATGGGACTTGAATGTACTGTAAAAAGTTCAACTATTGGTGACTTGTTTACTAAATGAATTTTATTCGAAATGTATACGTCCCTTTAGAACCTGATGGATTTAAAGACGTTTTTTTTTTTTTTTATGTGAGATATTTTTTATTGGTTTACTATGGGATTATCTAGATAAAGATAATTATTAATATTTATTTCCAACATTTTTTTAATTTATTAAATAATTATAATTGTTTGCCTTTTTCATCTGCATTTATTAATCGTTTCAGTTCAATTGATAGTAATTAAATCTTATGAATTTAGTTCAATCACCAATCTGTTAACCTATAAAGTTTGCGATTAAATTTCATACTTTAAAAAATAAAATCTATAATTTACTATATAAACTATTGTAAGGAGTTTTGAACATTAAGTCTTCAAAATATTTAAAGAAACCTCCGGCAATCGTTTAGCGTTCTTTGAATGAAATGCAAGTTATTCACAATAACGCGTGAAAAAAAAACTTTTTAGAGGAATCAATTGCTGTTCTTTAAACGAAATGCAAATTATTTACAATATGCAGGAATCAATTGCTGTTCTTTAAAAAAAAAAGCAAATTATTTACAATAATGCGCAAAAATCATAATAATCAATAACCGTTATTTTAATAGGGCAGGTCGATTTACAACTTTTTTTGAAAAATGGATCTTGGATTAGTTGAGATAAATGCAATATAATGCCATTAAAAGTGTTATGAAAACTTTATTTTCCCATTTTGCTCCAATTTTTGAGGAAACTGCCCCAAAAATCTGACAGGGCCCTAAATATAATTGAAAATAAAATTATTCAAAATATAGTCAACCTGGGTCTTAAAAGATAGGAAATCTTGTGCTGAATTCAGAAAAATTAGATTTATGGTTTAAAAAAGTTATTTTTAAAACGTATTTAAAAAAAACGCCTGGAAAATTTTTTATTTTTCATATTTTTTATTAGAAATCTCAATTTGGTGTTTTTTTAATATAGTAAAGCCAATAAAACTGTTTTTTTTTTAAATAAATACAATGTTATGGAATTCAGCATTTGATGGCGACTTATAAAATTGGACCGATGCCGTTTTAGAGGAATAATTACATTTTCTGTAAATTAGAAAATTTAGCACAAAATACACGCAAAAAAGTGAGTTTCCGCGAGTTGTTTTTTTCTTATTAGTTTAAATTTTTGATTTAACAAGAGCTATATACGCAACCGTAAAATTATTAACTGATTTGATGTTAGAAGAAAATGAAATTAATTCGTTACTTTATGTCATTTTAGATTTCAAAATTTATTTATTTTAATAAATTTTATGTTATAAAAATAAAATAATACTATTTATTTAGATATATATTAAAAAGAAAAAGAAAAACGTTATTTCTTTTAAATAATATTAAACTTATAAGTTTAAAGAATATTTTCTTTTCTATTCCAATTTTCAATTGGCTTTGCTAGCCAAAAGCACAAGGCAACAACAGATCGTCAAAAAAACGAATGCAAAACTTGTGGTAAAATCGAGGACAACATCCGTATCTTTGCCTACTGTCCTCCTTCTGTTGAAATTTGGGAGTATATTAGGCATGTATATAACTCCTTGACATCCCGAAACAATTTTTCTCCGATAAACTAAATTGCATGTCCTGCTGCATTATAGGATACTCTATTTTAGGCAAAAGTTAGGAGATGCTAACACCGACTTAAAACACCCCTGCCTTGGGGCTCTTGGTTGAGTAAAGGCTAGAGATGGTGTCCCGATAAAAATACTCATCTTGGGCAGATGTTAAATGCATCCAGCTACTATCTTGAAAAAGCCCTCCTAGGCAAACAATTAAGGGGTAAACAGATTCTATCTGTTGACCAGCCTCGCACCCCTTTTTCATCTATTAGGCTGACGCAGATGTATTTTTAATACATTATTTCCAGTTTAGGATGTTGAATGCTGGATTTTCTTGACCAAATGCATGGGTTTTGCTTGTGTCTCTGTTTTTATGACTAGGCAACTCACTTTATTATCTTCTAATAAGGGTACAGCTCTAAAACTTAGTTTTATGGTTCTGAGGCCGCCCGGTGGTCAGGTTTCCCGAACTCTGTGGTAGCTATCAGAGAGGCTGATTCCCTCAACAGCTGATAAATATCAAAGTGATAACAATGCCATGTTGCGCACGGATGGTTTCCCTGTTTTTACTTTTGGTGTGCATTGCGTAGGACACATATAGAACCCTTTGTTACAACTTAGGGTTTATAAGTAGTAATGAGGCAATTGCTTGGGCTATTAAACGGTGTTCTGAGTACTATCCATACTTTGAGTCTAATTCTTCAATCTAATTTTAAAATGAATAAAGTACTAAAAACTATAAAGCACAAAAAACCATCATCATCAACAAGTTCTCTAAACCTATGATTCAATAATATTCGTGGTCTTCGAAGTAACTTTTCTTCCTTTGAGTCTTATCTCTTGCAAAGTTCACCAGACCTACTTGCTCTTTGTTAAACTAATTTGAGTTTAGCTGTCTCATCTTGCAATCTTAGTGTTGATGGTCATCTTCCCTTAATTCGTAAAGACTCCAATAGTCACATGCTTGGCCTGGGCATTTACATTCGTAAGAATTCAGGTATTTGTCGTGAAACTAGGTTTGAATCCACAGATTATTCTTTCATATGCTTTCGTTTAGCAGCACTTCACTCTATTATCTTTCTATTTGTTTTATATCGCTCTCCTTCATCTCAAGACTGCAATTTTTTTGATGTTATTTCTGATCATATTGACCAAGCCCTATCTCTTTATCCATCAGCTAACATAGTTGTTGTCGGTGACTTTAATGCCCACCACTCTGAATGGCTTGGCTCTAGTGTCAGTGACTCTGCAGGCATTAAAGCCCACAACTTTTGCCTTTCTCGATCCCTAACTCAAATAGTCAACTTTCCTACTCGCTTTCCTGACAACCCGAATCATTTACCTTCTCTACTCGACTTATGTCTTGTTTCTGATCCTAGTCAGTGCTCAGTTTCTCCGCATTCACCCTTAGGTTCTTCTGATCACAGTTTGATCTCTCTAAAACTAATATCTCATTCTTCTTCATCACCTGAATCCCCCTAATATCGAACCTCTTACAATTACAGTAAAGCTGACTGGGATTCTTTCCGTGACTCTCTTTGTGATGGCCCTTGGGTAGAAATCTTTCAACTTCCTGTCGACAAATGTGCTTCTTACATAACTTCGTGGATTCAGGCTGGCATGGAATCTTTAATTCCCTCTCGACGATTCCAGGTCAAGCCTCACTCTCCTCCATGGTTTCCCTCGCACTGTGCTGCTGCGATTGCCAATCGAAACCGTTACTTCCATATTTATCAGCAAAACAATTCTCCAGAAAACAGACGTCTGTTTATTACTGCTAGAAACAACTGTAAAATGGTTTTGTCTAACGCCAAAGCCCGCTATTCACAGGTCATGAAATCTCTTATCTCATCTCAAAAATTAGGCTCTCGTGACTTCTGGAGAATCTTTAATAGTAATAATAATAAGGGCAAATCTTTAAATCCACCTCTCTTGTATGATTCAGACTTTGTCACCTCACCTAAAGACAAAGCTGAATTGTTTGCTAAAAACTTTTCATCATTATCATCTCTTGATTCCATTAGTTGCGTTCTACCTGATATTGCCAACAAACAGGTTGATCCATTGCTTGACATTCGTATCACTCCAGCTTCTGTATCTAAAGTGATTTCCTGCCTAGACTCTTCTACAGCTTGTGGCCCGGACAACATACCTGTTATTGACTTGCAGAAGTGTTCTCTGGAGCTGTCGTCTATACTCTCAAAACTATTCAACAAGTGCTTATCAAAGTCGTGTTTTCCAGTCTGCTGGAAAACGGCATCTTTTATTCCTATTTTCAAAAATTCTGGAGAGTAATCTGATTCGGCTAACTACCGTTCCATAAGTCTTCTTCCTATCTTAAGCAGGGTGATCTGATTCGTCTAACTACCGTTCTAACTACCGTTCTAACTACCGTTCTAACTACCGTCTAACTTTCGTCTAACTACCGTGATCTGATTCGTCTAACTACCGTTCTATAATTCTTCTTCCTATCTTAATCAGGGTTTTTGAATCTTTAATTAACAAACACTGAATTTCTCATTATGAATCTAATAACTTACTTTCTGACCATCAATATGGATTTCGATCTTCTCTTTCTACAGCTGGTTTGCTAACAGTAATAACTGATAGGTTTTATGTGCATTAGATAGGTGGAGAGGTTAAGGCCATCGCTCTTAACATTTCAAAAGCTTTTGATAAAGTTTGGCATGCTGGTCTTCTCCATAAGCTTTCTTCTTATGGTGTATCTAGCAACATCTTTAAAATAATTTAATCCTTCCTTTCCAATTGTAGTATAAAGTTTTCCTTGATGGACAGCACTCTTCTTTTTATTCTGTAACTTCAGGGGTTCCTGAAGGTTCTATCCCTGACCCAATACTCTTTTTAATTTACATCAACTTTCTTCCAGATATTCTCACATATAAGGTGGCATTATTAGCTGATGATACTACCATTTATTCTTGTTTTGATACGAAACCAACACTCTCTGATTGCTTGGAGAGGGCATTTGAGCTTGAAAAGGATTTTTTTTTCTACAGCATGGGGCTCACAGTGGCTGGTAAACTTCAATACAGATAAGACTCAATTTTTGTTCAGCTAATCGTTATTTTCAATAGTTTAGATCCTCCTATATTTATGAACGGTGATGTACTAGATTAGTCATCTACTCTTTATCTTCTAGGATTAACTCTTACTTTCAATTTTTCTTGGAAACCATAAATGAAATCAGTTGCAAAATTAGCATCTGCTAAGGTTGCATCTCTTTATTGAGCTTGTCACTTTCTTACTTCGGGTTCTATTCTCTATTTCTATAAATCTCAAATCCGGCCTTGTGTGGAATACAGTTGCCAAATCTGGGGCGGATCTTCTAACGATGCCTTTTCTCTTTTAGACAAGGTGCAAATACGCATTGTAAACATAGTTGGACCTGCTCTTGCAGCCAACCTCCAACCGTTATGACATCGTTGTAATGTTGCTTCTCTTTCTCTTTTCTACAAATACTAAAATGAGCATTGCTTTATAGAGCAAGCGTCACTTGTGCCATCAACTAAAATTCATTCTCGTGTTTCTCGTCATTCAATTAAGTCTCGTCATTTTTCTGTGACAAAAAATTGACCCAATGGCAGTGAATAGGGTATTAATCAGGAACATCAGGAATATTATTACCTTAAAATATAATTATCATGACCGTAGAAACACTGCGGACATTTTCTGTGAGTATTTTGGTATTAAAAATGTTTTCTGTCAAGTAGAGAATGGAAATCTGAAACTAAACATATTAACTAAAATAAAACAACGGCTTGTTGTATGTTTAGTAAAGGTTTCCTTTCCTCTGCAATTTTTTCTATGTTATAAAACAAAAATATTATTATATATGATTAGAAAATCACTGCGAGCCTTTATTTTATGAAATATTATTTAAAAAAAATAAGTGTTTATCTATAGTGTTCGTAACGTAATGTTTGTGTAAAAGTTCTGAAATTCTGTTTAATTTGTTTTGATAAATTAAACAGAATTACAGGATAAATCTTTTTTTCCTTTTGAATCTTTGTTTAACTTATTTTAGAATTTCTCCTTTTTTTAACCTAATCTAAACTCTCGATTTCTTTCCGCACATCGGCAAAATAAAAAAAACAAAAAAATATATAAAATCAAAAAACACAAAAAAAAAATCAAAAATCAAAAATACAAAAAATATAATAACATAAATAAATAATAGAAAATGTATATATTTACGAATATTTGTTAAAAGTATATATTGTAAAACTATAAAACCTGAGTTAATGTAATTTTAAAAGAAAAATTTGTAAATATTAATTATTTTGTAATAAAAGAAAAAAAAAAAAAAAAAGTACACAATTTTTGCGTTAAGAAGAAGCCTTGCTTGTGATATTTTATTACTTGAAAGAGGTGTTTTGAAAATTTATAATGACTAAGAGTTATGCTGGTGCTCTTTCATCATCAAACTCAACTTCTGGCTGAAAGACTAAACTTGGTATTTTTAATTCTAAGCAGGTGGGTGAAAACAATGTTCTATGTTGCAGATACGGAGATCTTAAAATTAGTGTTAATGAAATTTGGCTGTCTTATCTGAAAAAGATTTACTGGCAATTGTATGGGGTGTTACTAGACATTATGCCCATAAGTGTTTTGAGTTTGCTATTCATGATTGCACATTAATTCCTTTTTTTTAAAAACAGAGATCGTGGTGAAAGGTTGTATGTTGAAAACGTGTTCAAAATATACCCATTGGTTTTCTTCGAAATGGATGCAAGGAGGCCATCAACAAACTTGGAAACCACTTAGCTCTAGAGCGTGGACAATTTGATTCATTTTACTGCCAAAACGTGAAAGTTTACGGAGAAGAAATTTTCACAGGTAATATTGTAATTTCTATCAAAAAATTGGACAAATCCTTGCATCAACCCATGACCACGTTTTGAAAATGTGGATGGTCTCACACTTAGATTCAAGCACTATGGTCAACCTGAAAAGAAAACAATTGCTTCAGAAAAACCTACTGTTGCTGAAGCTATTCTAAATAAAAAATCAGAGGTTTTTGAAAAGTGCAAAAGAAAAAGAAGAGATTTTATCCGTAAAAGTTTCACTTGAACAACCGAAGAAAAAAAACCCAGAGGTATTAGAATTAAATAAAGAAGAAAAAAAAAAAGTTAAAACGAAGAAGTAACTCAAATTGTTTGCAACTTGAAAAAAACAACAAAATTAAAAAAAAGAGTCAAAGCGAATTGGGAGAAGGTGGAACACCATCAAAACAAGGTAATCAATCGGAAGAAATCAACGACTTTGAAACGGAAAGACAATATAAATCAGGAGAACAAAACGAGGAGCTGAATATTGACTACGAAGAGTGCGACATTTTAAAACGTACAGAAACGAAATCGCAAGGGTTTTCTTTTTTCTTTATTCATAATTTTTTCTCTTTCTAAAAATTTTCTTCCTTTTTTTCTGTTCTCAAATCTGCTAAATTTTTCGATTCTTTGACTTTCTTTCCTTATAATCCATGTATCTATTTGTAAAAAGGTGTGAAGGCTGTTTTAATCCGTTTTGTCGGCGCTCATTGAGTAAAACGTTATGCTTTAGTGAGCCCAGCTGTTTGTATTGCAAAATTTTATTAGAAAACTTGTGCTTTAAGGTTAATGTTTATATGTTAGTGTTATTATGTCAGGTTGTAAAATTATTATATTTATGTTTATGCTGCACTAGTTTTCAAGTTAGGAAAATTGATCCTCTCTGTCATGGCTATTATTATTTTAACGTGCAATATTAACGGTCTAAGCAACCAAGGCAAACGCGGCAACTTTTTTGGGTTTCTTAAAAAATCCTCCTTTGATCTTATCCTCTTTCGGGAAACGAAATCCGGACCTTCCACGGTTAAACAATGGAGCGACGAATGGACTGGCGAGTCTATTTGGATCTCCGGTGGGGTGGCGGTTCTCTCTAAATCCAACGTTTCTTTAAAAGAACTAAAAAGGTACAATAACAGTAGAATATCAAACGTCATGATATAAATTGATGAACACGATATGCAGGTGCTGAATATTTATGATCCTAACGTACCGAGACAAAGGGCACGTTTTTTTTTTGCGACTTTGGAGACTTCTCGCGAGACACAGGACTACCCATCCTGTTGGCTGGAAATTTCAACATGGTCGAAAGCCTGCCTCTCAACACAAAAGGCACAAACAAATCTAAATATTACACCTACGGTATTGACGAACTCGAGATCTTCCAAGGTAAGTATAACCTAGTAGATGTTTTTCGTTTTAAATTTCCAAACAAAGGAGAAATCACATCGCGAAATCAGAAGGTAAAATGTAGACTCGATAGAATTTACTGCCCTGATAAAGTCGCCAAAAAAGCAACATAAACCAAAATTCTTACCAACCCCTTTTCCGACCACGAGTTCCTAACAACAACCGTCATTTATTGTAAAACTAGAAGAAGAACAAGGATACTAAAAATTAAATTGTTTCATAAAAAGAATAGAGTTGCATAGGCAAAAAATTGAACTCTTAATTGAAGAAAACTAAAAAACGGTTCTATAAGTCAATTTTAAAATGGTGGGATGACTGCAAACTTTTTTTTAGGGCTGAATTTCAACATATATCAATACAAAAAAGTGCGAAAAACAAATAACACATCAAAAAGATTGAAAATGAAATCCAACTGGAGCGACAAATTGCTAACCCAAACTTATATAGCATCAAAGAAAAACGTGATGCTTTTTTTTTGCTCCTGTTTCCCTGAGCGTTTATTTGCACAAAACAAAAACAAATCAAAGAAGGAGAAAAACCTTCAAAAATTTTATATAAGTTGGAAAAACCTCAACAGCGGAACAAGTCAATTACCAAAATTTGCAAGAATGACGGCACATTGACGAGCGAACCTGGTAAAATACTCAACTCTCTGGTTTCATATTATAAAAGCATTTACACCAAATTTAATTTATGCAAAGACATTATGTAAAGACATATGTCTTGTCGAAAAATAGGAGGCGTGGGTGTTGTAATTTACATCAAAAATAGTTTGCGGTATAAATTACGAAACAACCTATGCATATCTGATTACGACAGGAAATTTGTTTCCATTAAAATAATTAACAATAACTATAAAAATACCTAAATATCGTGCTGTTATAAACCGCCGCAAACATCAACAGAAAAATTCTCAAATCATCTTCAAAATATTATTTTGAAAAACTTCCAAGAAACAAAAAAATTTATTTATCCTAGGGGATTTTAATCTTAATGCTCTAAATTATGAAAATAATAAAGAAACACAAAGTTTGGTGTAATACCTCTTATATTACAATTAAATTATTACAGAATTACAAAAAATTCGGCAACACTAATAGATAATATACTAACAAGTTCTTTATTTAAAAACTCCTTAAAGAAAATAGTAATTAAAACATCTATATCGGATCACTTTCAATAAATACCTCAAATAAAATTGAAATGCATAAAAAAAAAAATCACAACGCGGCATTTTTCTTTGGATGGCTAGGATAAATTTAAAAGTGAGTTAGCCAATATTGACTAGTCATATTTAGAATCCTCAAATGAAACCAATTTAATGTATAATACGTTTTCTAGATATTTTTATATTTCTTTATGATAAACACTTCCCCAAAGTAGTAAAAACATTTAAATTTAAAGACATAAAATCACCTTGGTTGAGTAAAGGTCTTAAAAAATCATCTGAGCGGAAACAACGATTAAAACAAAATCGGAATACAAGAATTATGCAAGTCTCTATGAGAAAATTAAAAAAACCCGCTAAAGCTAGTTTCATAATAATCTACTTGAAAAGTGTCGAACAGATTCTAGGAAAACATGGCAATTATTAAATGAAATTATTGGTAAATCAAAAATTAACAAGCTGTGCTTTCCTGAAACTATAAAAATAAACCACAAAACAATTTTTGATGAAAACGTCATTGCAAATGAGTTTAACAACTTCTTTGTTAATGTAGGATCTAAACTTGCATCTCAAGTCCCTAGTGTAAATAAATCTTTTGATAAATATTTAGATCGTTATATAAACGAATTGAATAACAAAAAACTAATCATGTTAGAATTTGAGAATACTTTTAAAAGCCTAAAAAGAAACAAAGCAACCGGAATCGACGATATTAATACCAACTTTATAACTAACTGCCAAAACGAACTTAAAGTTCCCTGATAGAAAATATTTAAACACTCCTTAAAGGAAGGTATCTTTCCTGAAAAACTGAAACTTGCGAAAGTAAAACATATTTTTAAATCAGGAGATACAAGTGAAATAGGCAATTACAGACCAATATCAATACTTACTACATTCTCTAAGATACTTGAGAGAATTATGCACAATAGAGTATATATATTTTTTTAAAGAAAATAGTTTTATTTACTCCAAGCAATTTGGTTTTCAAAAAAATAAATCAACTAAACAATATTAGCTATAAACCAATGGTTTATAGCTAATAAGTTATCATTAAATTGTGAAAAAACAAGTTTTACTCTTTTTCATAAAATAAGACAATCAACTAATCTTCCGTTAAAGTTGCCAAAACTGTCAATTAATAAAAATGAAATAAATTGAATAAATTATATAAGGTTTTTGGGAGTAATATTTGATGAGACCTATCATGGAAAAAACATATTAGTCTTATTGAAGTAAAATTATCTTATGCTATAAGTTTATTTTATAAATCTAGAGCCTTTCTTGATTATAAATCACACAAAATGCTTTACTTCAGTCTTCTTTATTGTCATCTCTCCTACGCTAATATTGTTTGGGCTAACACACACAAAACTAAATTAATAAGGTTACAGAGCCTACAAAACAGCACGCATGTAAAGCGGTTAACTATTTAAAAAGATTAGAAAACCCTTCCCCTGTAATGAAATACATGAATGTGTTAAATATATCAAAACTTAATTCGCTTCAAATATTAATATTTATGTATAAATATAAGAATAACTTGCTGCCAAAAGTATTTTCTGATATTTTTACATTGGCGTTTTCACAAAAATACAATCTTCGATCAAATAGCAACGATAACTATCAATGGAGCAGTGTAAAATCGCAATTGTCAAAATTCTCAATTATTAACCAAGGTCCGTCATTATGGAATCAATTAAATCTTTTATATTGTTATTTAAAAAAAATAACAATATAAAAGATTTGAAAAGCACTTCTCTTTTAAACGACAAATGAAATTGCATCTCCTTAAGTTCTGATACATAAGTATATGCATATTGCATATACTTACTTATGTATCAGAAATTGCATCTCCTTAACTTCTGATACATAAGTAAGTATATGCATATATATTTGCTAAGCCTATAGCGCTTCTAGATAATTCTTCACTTTTTTTTTTTTTTTTTTTTTTTTATTAATAGATGTTTTATTTATTATTTTACCACTTTTGTACATTTGTTTATTTTATAAATTTAACGAAGTTTCTTATTTTAAAATTAAACTTTATATTTACGGAATTTATAAAGGGGCTTGGTGATAAGACATATTAGTCTTCTTCTCGCCCCTGCTATATTTATATTTTGTTAGTAAATTACGGAATGTATATTTTTAAACGGCAAAAAAAAAAAAAAAATGTGTATGTGTGTTAGTATATTTGTAAATGTGTTTGTGTATGTGTATAAGTATATATGAGGATGTATATATGAACTTTTAACCTAGTATTTTTCAAAAAAAATATTTTATTGTAAATTTACTAAAGCCATGTGGGCTTCATCCGTATCTTCTTTGAGCCCCTGTCTGTTTTATATATATTCTTTGTGTAAAATTGTCATTGTAATTTTATTATTTTATTTTTATATAAACAGCGAAGAAAAAAAAAAACAGCATGGGAAAGTACAAAAAAAGCAAACTAGAACCTCTCTAGCGTAAACAGAAGCATGCTATACGAGTAATTAATTGTAAAAATAAAAAAAAACACATAAAGCCACCTTTTGAAAAGATTTCTTTACTAACATTGTTTGAACTAAATATATATAAGGTTCTAAGTTTTATGTATAATAGCAAAATGCAAAAAACTCCTTCAATTTTTTATAGTCTTTATAAACAAAAGCCAAAGTATAAATACCTTTAGCGCACAAAAACTACCCTTTTAGAGCCTTCATGCAAAACTAAGCTTGAGCAATTTAAAATTACTTATCGCGCACCTCATATCTAGAATAAGTTTTTATTACTTAATCAAAGTATCATTTTTTTTTGAAAACTTAAATCGCTTTAAAAAAACTATTAAAAAGAGTATTTTGAAGTATGAAAATTTATTTACTGATTTTTTCTAAATTTGTTTACTGCTTGCTTCCAGTGGCGGATCCAGCATTTTTTGACCTTTGAGATAGCTAACTTCCAGACATGGAGCTAACTCCAAAAATTTTTATGTTTATACTTATATCAAATAATGAGGGTTTGCAAAAAATTGCGGTGATTGGAGGCTGGGAACAAAACAGCCCCAAAATTTTTGCTGAACCTGGCCCAAACGTGAGAGCAACAAGTTGATGAAATATTTTTTGTATTATTCTCAACTAGACTTATATTCATCGATAATTTTTAAGTTTCATAGTATTATCTCTTAGCGTTCAAAAACTATGACCATATAAAAATTACAACCCCCTAAAGTTGAGGGGGGTTTAAACTTTATATGGTCATAATTTTATATATCACTTATAAAATATATAGATCACTTATAAAATTTACGAACCAAAACTAAAGCTGGAATTTTTTAAAGCAAAACACTTTTTCAAAACACTAGGACAACAAAATGTCTTAGTACTACAAAACAACAATTGAAATATTAGACAAAAACGGGTCCCTGTTTAACATCCCCCTAAAATCAACAAAAAAATTTTTTACTTAGAAGTGGCAAAAAACAAAAAGACAGTCGTGCCAGTAAAACTTTTCCGGAACAGTTCAACGTAAACAACAATGCCGTGGATCCAAAACTTGGAGAAAAAACTTTACTTCCCACGCATGCGCACCGACACAAAATGTCCTCTTTTGTTTTCTACACAACAGTTTACCTTTTGCGGTATTGCTAGCCGAAAGCACAAGGCAACAGATTTTTAAAAATAATGAATGCATAACTTGTGGTAAAATTAAGGACATCCTTCATATCTTTGCCTATCCTTCTGTTGAAATATGGGAGTATTTTAAACATGTATATAACTCCTTGACATCCCAAAACAATTTTTATCCGATAAATTCAATTTTCTCGATGGAAACAGCGAATTTATTTGAGAAAAACCCTACCTCGCAGCTGCTGTTGACAGTCACTCAAACCATTATGAGTGAAATATAGAACAGCAGTTGTCACTATATGTTTAAGAATTTGAAAACTGACCCAATGGCAGTCATCAGGATATTTACCAGAAACATCAGGAATATTATTACCTTAAAATATAATTATCAGGTCCGTATAAATACCACGGACATTTTCTGTCAATTTTTTTGTATTAAAAAGTTTTTGTCAAATCGAGAATGGGAACTTGAAACTAAACGTATGAGCTAAACTAATACACTGGCTCTTAGCAAGAACTAAATGTTTAGTAAAGTGTTCCTATTCCCTGCAAATATATTTATCTTTTTACAACAAAAATATTGTTGTATAAGATTAGACAATTACTGCTAGCCCTTAGTTTATGATATACAATTTATTATCTGCATTTTTTCTGTAGATTTCGTAACGTTATGTTTGTGTAAAAGTCATGTATTTTTTTGTTATTTTACTTAATAAAACCTTTCTTCACTAAATATATTTATTTAATCTTAATCAACTTCATCTAAATCCTTTTCCTATGTTCCCGATTACTTCCGCTCAACGACTCAAAAATAAAAAAACACAAAACACAAAAAAGTAAATCAAAAATTAAAAAATACAAAAAAAAAAAAAAAGAATACAATAGCTAATGAAAAAAAAAAAAAAACAAAAAAAAAAATTATATATATATATAAATAAATAGAGTTACGAAATTATTTAAAAAAATATATATAGGCATATATATTGTAAAATATTTTTGAATACATCAGTGTTGAAATTAAGTGAAGAAGCTTTTTTTCATATTATAAACGCGTGTTGTAAAAATATTTCGAAACGGAAACATAAATACAGAAAAGAACAAATGTAAAACTTTACATGCATTTATAACAGCTTGAGGGAGGATATCCCTACACCTCCCGTTCGGTACGGCCTGGTCGAAACAACCACTCTAACAGAAATAAAAATTATTTTTTTGTGTTTATTTATTGGAATGTACTAACTTCAATGGAATGTACTAACTTCAATTAGTCTATTAACTTTAACTTCAATTAGTCTATTCGAGTCAACAATTAATTCAGTTAAATGGTTAAATTGGTTTTTAACAACAACCACCCTAAGTAAAAGAAACTAAAAAACAAAGCTTAGAATAAAATTGCAAAATTCAAAGCAATTTTATTTTAAGCTTTCTCCAAAAAGCATGAAAAAGATGAAATAAAAACAATCAAGTTCTGTTCCTCTTTCAAAAATTCGGAGCGAAAGATAAACTATTTTTTCGTAAATAAATAATCAAATGACAAGGACTTCATCTTTTAAATTTGTCGAAGAATATAAAAGAAAATTAAGTTTTTTTGAGTGACTTTAGTCAACAAGATCATTCGTATTTTTCAAACAATATTATCAAATCAATTTTATTTACATTGATTATTGTTTTTTTTTACTACATAAAGACATTCTTTATTGCAGTGGCTGACTCTTAGTTTTTATAATTTTTTATTTTCCTATATTTGCCGTTACAAATAATAACTTTTTTTTGTAAAGTATACAAATGGCGGGGGCAAGAAGAAGGCAAAAATAGTCTTATTGCGAAGCCCCTAAATATCCTTACATAATAAATCATTACAAACTTGTCATTAAAATTTGATGATCATGTGTTTTTCTGAAGTTTGAGTTTAGTAAGTTGACAAATATAGTTTTATATTTTTGGGGACTATACCTAAAAAGTTAGTGTATAAGTAGCTAAAATACCAAACACTCTCATTTTGGTATGTTATTTTAGAGAAAGAGTAATCTTTTTCTAAAATAAGATACTAAAATAGAAGAAATATTGCACAAATAACAGAAATTTTGAACAGTTTTTTTTTTTTTTAACATTTAAATAAAATGGTTTAAAAAAATATTATCAATGAAAATATAAATTAAACACAATACAAGATTTAATTTTAAATTGAATTGAATACAAATATTGCGTTGTATTATACCACGTCAAAAGCTGTGGCGCAGTGGTAGCGAACTTGCCTCAGAAACAAAGGATAGTGGCTCAAACCCCTCCTCTGAGCAAGTTTTGCGACATTGTTTAGGAAGGTGGCGTGAACTTCCATTTAAATGCTCATCCGCGGTGCTCTGTGATAAGACTGTAAGGACTTCTTGGGGTACCTAAATAAAATTAAAAAAATGAACAAAAAAAAAAAGAAACCAATGTAAAAAGGTTTCATAATTTGAAAATGCGGCAAGTCTTTTATCACCAAAACGATTAGAATAACTTAATCAACATTATTCTTTTTCTGATAGTATAATTATGAGTTAAGTTAAAATGAGGCCTTTCAATGTGTTGTTAAAAACAATATTTAATTCATTTAAAGATTTTATGGAAACCAATAATATAACGATGTCTACTTGCTTAAACTTTAGATGTAATGAAAATATAATTATGAAAAACCAATGATTTTGGTTTGTAATTATACTTTTGGTAAAAAAAACATACTTAATTGTCAAACATAATTATGTTTTTTTTTATATCGCATTAGAATGTTTAGGAAAATGTTGAAACAACCACCTTGTTTAGTTTAAGTGTAAACTTTATATAATTATAACCTTTGAATTTTGATTTTTAAAACTTGTCAAATTAAATTTAGTTTAGAAAAATAAAAAGTTACTAGTTTATTGCCATAACACTTATATTTTTGGCCAGTAGGCAAACTGGCCCAGGTGCCCAATATCTGTTTCTCGGGAACAATAATTTTTACTAAAAAAAACAACATCAAAAACTCTTTAAATACATCTTGAGGCTCCTAAACCTCACGGTTCTGGGCCTAGTTGCTTGAGGGATATTAAATGTTGCTTACACCGGCCTTGGTGTAGTTAGGCCACTGATACTACATGCAGAGAAAGATATTTACATAAATAGTTCTAAATTTCTCACACCCATATAATATCTTAGTTCTTAAAATCAGAGCCGGATTAAGACTGGCAAGGTCTGGGGATAGTTTTGAGCAAGTATCCTTTTTTCTTATTGAAGTGGCAAAGAAACCTTAAAAAAATAAATCATCCTCTTCAAAATTTTGGGGCTCCTAAATCTGCGTGACATGGGATTGTAGCCCCTATATTCCAGGACTGGTTTAAACTTACCCTCCTTAGTTTTTCAATAGCAAAAACATTTTACCCAAAAAACCTATAAAAAGAACTAACAATTATGCCACTTATGCCTTTCAAATTTCAGTTTCTGTTTCAATTTTCTCTTTCAATTTTCCCTTTCTGAGTCTCCTCAGTCATCTCCTGAGTACATGCGACTTCTCATTGCCATGTTTCAGCTTTGTCTGAATTCTAAACTTTACTTTTTTGCATTACTATTGTACAAGATTCTGCCAAAGTTATTGTCGAATATAATTAAATTTACTAATTTTATATAGATTACTTTTAACTTATTTAACAAATTATATAAAATATATTCTTATGTATTTTAAATTTTGTTTTATATAACAATTTTTATTAAAAAATTGTTATTACTTTTAAAATAAAAAATTCCTACTTAAAAAACTATTATTTTTTTTGTAAATTTAATTTACATTTGCTAATTTTACTTTTATGTAATTTATTTTCAAATGTAAGTTTTTTTTTAAGTATATATTTTTTTGAATTAGTTGCTTTTATAGGTAAATGGTTATTAATGTGTGAGAAACTGTTATTTCTTAAATTACTTGTTAATGTAATCTACTTTAACATAAATTACTTTTAAAAGTAAAAATACTTACGTTTAAAGTAAAAGTTAATAATTATACAAATTGATATAGAAAAGGACCCCACTTGTCAATGTCTTAGGTTTTGAGTTATGGAGTCTTCTATTTTTAGTGAAATAGGCTTAAAGAATTTCATTTTATAAAGAGGGGGCATTAAGTATAAATAATTCAAATTGTTATACTAGCTTGAAAACTTTAAGAAATTATCTAAAAACTATAAGAATTCAAAAAAATATATATATTTTTAGAACCTCGTTCTAAAAATATTTTTTTGGTCCTGGGGCGACCCCCAAGTTCTAACCTCTTTATTTTATATAGTGAGAGCCAATAAGTTCAAATAGCTCAAATTTTTATACCGGTTTAAAACTTTCAGGAAAATCTCTTTAATTTAAAAAATTCAAAAAAAAAAAAGACTTTTTTAAAAATATTTTTTTGGTCCTGGGGCAACTCCCAATTCAAAACCCCTTTATTTTATATAGTTAGGGCAATAAGTTTAAATATTTCAAATGTGATACACGGTTGAAATTTGTCTAAGAACTAAAAGAATTCAAAAAAAAAAAAGATACCGTTCTAAAAACATTTCTTTGAACCTAGGGGGACCCCCGAGTTGACTGTAAAAAAATATATAATCTTCAAAACTGACTATATAAGGTTAAATTAAAAGCAGAATTTAAAGAAGAATTGACTTCAAGTAAAAAAATATATCATATTATATAGAAGAATAAGGCTAAAGATATAAAACGCAATTAAAAGGATGGATAACAGATTTATTCTATGGATGAATACTTATTGGATTTGAACAAAACTAGTTTTTTGAGGTTAGCTCCAATTTCTTCTTAACACTGACCAGAACACTCGCATAACTCCGTGCAGCTCAATCCTGAACGTTTGTATTTGCATTGGGTTCCGCAACTTTTCTTGCATCTACATTTTAACAACTCAACGAATGAATTTGATGCCTCGGGTCCATTTAACTAATCAAAAAAATACCTTAATTGAAATAGCGCTCTTTTCAAATGCTAAAAAAGTGCATCTTTTGTTGGTGGTAACCCCTCGCTCAGCCGTTACTTTTTAGTGAAAAGCATTCTTCAGCATATGGCGAGGTCATTAGTGGAACTTGTCTTATCGTAAAGTAAAATAACGTAGCGCTCAAACTGCAGAAATACATCAGTTGAAATAGCTCTAGTATTTGGAGGTGACAAGCTAAATAATAAAAAAAAGGAGCAGTCTACAAAAACACATTTTTAAAATTTAAGCAGCTTGCAAATCTAAAATTTTTATAACTATATAAACATAAGTTACCTGCAAAATGCTCTTATAATTTCTTCATCTCCTTTTTTCCAGAGATTCCAAGCAAGTTTTTTACCCCGACCTGCAAAGGAAGACACGTTTCACAGCCAGTGAATGCAAACCACAATGAAAAGCTTGTGCTTTTTCACCTGACTTTTGAGCATAATAATGTATGGGAAGCTAACGTTTCAGTTTTCCAACTCCAGACTCTTTCCAAAGTTGCTTGATACCCGTTAATTGTTTAAAAACGGAAATTGAGATTGCAACCATATCTGTGTCAACTGTCTGAATACAAACAATTTAGTGCCCTTTGTCAACAGGGTTTTTAACGTGCAGCAAAATCCGAGTGTCAGCTTCCTCGTGGTTACAAGGTGAAATAGATTTTTCGTTAAAATGTTTGGAATTAGATAAAACAGTTTCATCACACGTTGTTACTAATAGTATGTCAAATGTCGGTACTTGTACAAAGTTTGTTGCAAGCATTTTAAACAACTCATTTTTATTTTCATCCAATTGTAAGAACTGTGACCAGTTTTTCCAAATAGAAGTTAAATCAGAACTACACACTCTAACTCCATTACCACGACTATCCCTGGTCTGGGTTTTTAAACTATATTCAAAACAACGGTCAAAAACAATGTCAATCCTTTGTATTTCTTAGTTTGCCGTATTTAGATATTGCTGGTGGATAAGCATGATTTTCATTTCGAAAAAAATCATATAAATCACCATCTCTATGTTGAGATGCAACATAAAGTGATGCGAACATTTTACATTCTTCTTTGAGCGTTACTGTTTCTAACCTTCCTTTTTGAGTGGCAAGGATTTTTTCTCTCTAAACAAGCATAAGTTATTTTGGGGGATTGTCTTGTATATTGAATCTCTTCCAATTGTTAAACAATTCTGAATATAACATTTGGATGACTCAATACCCATTTGCATAGGTTTTCTAACGGATGCTTAAGCTACTGCATCAAGTAATGTCTTTGTTGATAAATTCATGAGAATGGCTTCTTCTTCTAAAAAAGGATTTCCTTTTTTAGAAGAAGAAGTTATTGAAGTTATAAAAATCTTTTATAACTTCAATAACTTCTTGAAATAATTTAGACATTGAAAAAACTAATACTTTAGAATGATCACTAAATTGTCCCCCTTACCATCATACTTTTAACGAACTACCTTTTATAAACCACTCAACCCATTAAAAGTGGTTTGAGAATTTTAGAAAATTTAAGAAATTTTAGAATCTAAAAAAGGATTTCCTTTTTTAGTAGAAGAAGTTATTGAAGTTATAAAAATCTTTTATAACTTCAATAAACTCTAATACAAGTTCATTATAATTTTTTTCAAAGGCGTATCTTAGTGATGATTTTTCTCATCGTCATCTTTTTCTTCTCCAAATCTTTCTAGAAGCTCAGCAACTAGTGGTTCACACACCATTCACTTCATTAACGCACTTGGATTATCTAAAATGTCGATTGAGCCACCATTTGCCTTTATGATCTTAATATTTTGTTTATCAGCTTGATCTGTAGCAATCGACAAAAAAGGGCGTCTTGTCTTTTGAAATGCGAAAAAACCTTTGCAGAACTTGGTTTAAACCTCAGGGTGTCTATGAGGTAGCGTCTTTATTTCAGAAAGGAAAATTGGAAGCCATCTAGAGTAGTGCGTGTGATCTAAAGCAAACATCCAAGGAATAACATGATCCAAAGCAATGACAAACATATTGAAATTTCCTATTCTGAAACTCTTAACAAGCAACAAGACTTTTGCTTGTAACTCCGTAACAGTAAACCAATAGTTAAATTGGGTGTATGCTGTTCTTTGTTGTTGGATCCACAGTTCAAAGGGAACTGTAGATAATTTTTCGAATGCTTCAGTCAATAGTGAGTATAAACCAGCTATGGAAACTTGAGCTGCTATCTAGAGCGTTTTACTTTTCTACCAGTTAGCATAGATTCAGCCCAACCAGAATTATTATACCGGCTTTAGCTATGGCATGAAACCAAAAAATGCCTTTTAACCAATCTCCAACCAAAGATAATGAGGCCATTTCCATGTGTAACCCGCCCATCATCATTAAAAATTCATCTTCACCATATAGATCCGGGTAGTGCCACTGAACTTGTTTACCTAATGCATACACTGGTTGGTCAGCGGTTATTATGGGAACTTGATCTGGGTTGATTTTTGCGAAACCTTTTTTAACTATGTTAAAAGTTTGTCTAACCATAGATGTCGAGTTGATAGATTCATTATTAAGTGGCAATAAAACAGATGTATGTTTTGTTTTCTGCTTATCTTTTACTGTCTTCGAATGAAAAGCTGCCCAAGATATTTTCGCTGTTTCTTCCCCTTCTGGTTTTTTCTCAAAAACTTTAAATACAGCTATCAACCATTCTCTTGATTCACTTGGAGCGTCAAAGTTTTCGAACTGGTTGAATTCGATTGTTTGTAATGGATATTCTACAGAATGGTCTTTAGTAGGCTCCATTGTAGTGTAATATGATGGAAACCTCAAAATATTTTTAGTAGCTTTTCCCGAAAAATCATAATCAAACTTCTTTACAGCTAAAACTACTTTAGCATGTAAAAATATGAATATTGATGTTTGAAAAGTAAAGGAGAACACACACAATGTTATTATCATTGTCGAGTTTACATAGTTGATTGGTAATTGTGGTTTTGATGACATCAACTCTTGTTTGAGGTACACTAACTCCAAACTTTGCTAAATTATTTACAATTCCTTTCTTTCTTGTTTTGGAATGTATATTTAAACCAACATATAATGGAAAAGGTGGAGTTCTATCTTTTTTATGACGTTTATATTTTTCTTCTTGTTTGGTTGGAACTTTGTTTTTTAAACAATAGTAAAGTATGAGTTGAGAAATAGAAGATGAAACTTTACTATGTGCTGAATCAATGTTAACATCTTTTACTTTTTTTCCATTTAACACCATTCTAAAAAAGCTTTTTAATGTGTTTTGGATTTGTTCAACATCTAAACCATTCAAAAATATTGGAGCATTATCAGTATTTAGGACTTAAAAATTTGGTTTCGCAAAATAGCTGCTGCTTTTGCCAAACATAAACCCTCTTCCTCGTTTGTTAAATAACAAGCATCAGAAATAGCAGTTCCCAGGTTTGCCTTAAATGTCAGCAAAACTTCTCTACCGTTTTTAAATTCTCCTAATTCTGGTACTAGGTTTAACATTTTTTTTTAGTCTTGTTTTGTTTTCACATTTTGGATTTATACCATAACTCTTTAAACGATTTCAAAGTAATTGAAATAGTCCTCAAAGTTGAAACACAGGAATAGTTGATTCATCTTCATAACACTGATAGATATATTCTCCTTGGACAATCCCGTAAATAATGTTGTTTTCGCTTTTAATTACTGGTTGTTCTTTCTGAAACGAACGCAAGCGGTTACATAACTGGCTAAGACACGCTTTATGATAATGAGCCTCAGTATCACCTTCACTCAGATTTGCCAGTAATTTAGCATCTGATAGAAGTTCAGCACAACTGTGAACCTTTTTATCTAGTTCAAGAGTCATCACTTGACTTAGATTTTTATTATCCACCTTCTCACACAAGAAACAATTTTCTTGATAGTTGCTGGCCTGAAATTTTGACTTTGTACCATGGCTAGCGATTGGTAGTTCTTCTGTCGTGTCTAATGTTTTTCTTCGTATAGATGCTCTCTGGTAGTGATAGTTATCAAAATTTGTATAACATTTTTTGTGATATACCGCATTGTTGTTGCAAAACTGTTGCAGCAAATCTTCGCATTCCGATCTGGAAGTTAAATCAGCTGACAAACTACCTGTATAAAATAAATCTCAATTTTCAGCAAAATATTACTCACTAGTTTCTTTGAATAATATAAAAAAGATATAGGGCATTAAAAAAAAGCTAAATTTTGAAAAAGACTAAAAAAAACGAAAGTCTGGTTCTATTCTTGAGTAAAGTATTGAAAAGCAAAACTATGAAAAGGGAAAGTATGAAAGCAAAACATGATTATACATAAGATCAACCTATCCTCTCTCAAAAACAAATGTCAAAAAAGTATTTATTTTATAGCAATATATAAAATAAATTGGTATAAAATAAATCTATTGCTATAAAATAAATCTATTGCTATAAAATAAATATATTGCTATAAAATAAATATATTGCTATAAAGTAAATATATTGCTATAAAATAAATATATTGCTATAAAATAAATCTATTGCTATAAGATAAATATATTGCTATAAAATAAATATATTGCTATAAAATAAATATATTGCTCTAAAATTAATATATTGCTATAAAAAAATATGTTGCTATAAAATAAATATATTGCTATAAAATAAATATATTGCTCTAAAATAAATATATTGCTATAAAAAAATATATTGCTATAAAATAAATATATTGCTATAAAATAAATATATTGCTATAAAATAAATCTACTGCTATAAAATAAATATATTGCTATGAAATAAGTATATTGCTATAAAATAAATATAATGCTATGAAATCAAACACATTTCTTTGAACTTCTCTAGATTACTAAGTAATGTCTTATAACCAGTGTCTCTTGGTAGCTTTTTGAATTTAGCAGGATTTACAATGTCGTAACTATTTGATGATAGCTCTTGACATATGAAGCATTTATCCCACTCAATGGCATTATTTGTTGTTGTTGGTAATTCATAATCAGTTGCAGCCTTTACAAATTTAAAACTCTACTGAGACATTTATTATTAAATTTTAATGGCTAATTCTGTTATATTGATTTTTAAAGGTCTCACTTATTTTGAATAAATTTAGTAAAAGAATAGTAACAGACATCTAAAAGTAGCAAGCTTTATATAGATTTATTGTCGTCAATAAATGCTAGTAAATAGTTTAAAAATTTAAAATTTGAAAAATAAACATATCAATCTCTTTGGTAAACTATAATTGCTACGGAAATACCAAATAACCTAATGCATGAGGTTTATGCTCATGAAAGTTACTTATTTTGAAAGATACAGTTACTTATGAACAAAAAACAACTTAAAAAAAACATTTTTTGTTTACATACACTGTTTGCACAAACCTAAACAAATTATCAAATTCTGTTTCTTATAAAACTCTTACAGTATGACCACGCGCATAATTTCTGTCTTTATTTCAAGCCAATTTTACACTATAAAATGAAGTTTTTTAAGTCCATTTCTAAAAAAAAAAAGTCTTTATAACTCAAAACCTTAGATATTTACAATTGGGGTCCTTTTCTAAATCAATTTGTATAGTTATTAACAACAGTCTAACCAAGTTTCATGCTGGTATCACATCTTGAACTATTTTGCTAAATATTTATTAGAGCCCCCTCACTATTATGAAAATTATTTTTCGATAAAAGTTAACTTAAAAGTAAAAGAGCTATCCCTATTTAAAAGTCAAAACTTAAAACTGAACTTTTCTAAAAAAGATTAAACGCATGGTTTTTTATTTAAAAAATAAAAATTCTCACTAGCTATAAAAAGCCATTTAACTTCTTCCAACGTTTTTTACTGTGTTTTATCGTAACTTTTGCATATTCTTCGTTTTTAAATAACCGTGTCACTATGAACTTTTTTTACATGGTTATTTATTTTTGTTATATCTTAAAAGTACACAATTCTAAATATTATCGCCCTCGGTACTTTATCTTCCTTTAGATTTCCAATACGATGTGTTTTTTCAATTTTATATTTACCTAATGTGCCAAATTAAATTTCTTTAACTTGGCGTTTCAGCCTGAATTTTTACAATTATTTCAGCTTTCAACTTTTATTTTCTTCACGCCAACGATCCTTAAGTTGTTTTTTTAAGTGTGATTTTCTAACTAAAAAATTTATTTCATACTCCATATTATCATAATTATATCTATGATATAATATATTTGTATATGATACAAGATAAATAATTATAAAGTTACATTTTTGAAAAGTAACAAATTTATTTTGAATTATTTATCAAAAATATCTTTAGAGACTTTCCTTTGCTCCAATGAGATCCAAAACACAAATGCAAAACTTAACCTTTGAAAGTCTTTTTAGGAATTATATTTTATTCGTAATCTATGTAATTTTTTCGCTTCAGTTTCTTCTCGACCCAGAAAAAAAAGTTGAACTTTTTTTTCTGAGTTTCTCTAAACTTTTGAAACATATGAATAGTAAAACGTGAAAAAACGGAAAGTATAAATTAATCATTTATAAAAGTCTTTGTATAAGGTTAAGAAAAAAAATTTTTAAATAAAAGTTACAAGTATTTTATTAAAAATGTAAACTTCAGATAAATTAATCAAGAAATAATTTTTTCTAATTTACTTCTATGCTTTATATGAAAACTTTTATAAATGATTAATATATACTTTCTCAAATCTTTTTAAATGTGACCGTTTTTTCCCATCTACTCTTCATATGTCATATAGAAGTTCTAAAGAATTTTTATAGAAATTCTATACAATATCTATTAATTTCAATAGAAATTGAAATAAAAGTTTTTTTCTACAGAAAAACAAGTAGAAAAAATGTTCTATAGAAACTTTTATAGAAATTATTAGAGATCCTATAAAAATTCTATAGAATTTTATAGAATTTTTCAAGGCCATATGTTTTAAAAGTTTATAGAAATTGTATAGAATTCTCAGGAGTTGATAAAATTAGCGGCTGAAAAACGAACTCTAAGAAGCAACAATTTATCACCTAAGTACAAGAATTGCTATCTTAGTAGGGGAGAGTAGGGAAAAAGTGAACGCGAGGTAACTCCAAACATATTAGAAAAAGGTATTTGAAAATTTCATTTTTACCTTTTGTGAGAGGGTCACATGCTCAGCTGCGGACGTGCAGTAGTGAAATAAAGCTGCAATTGATCCGGATAAATTGATCATAACTTTTTCTGATGACTTCATGCAACATATGACTTGAGAAATTCCTGTTGTAGCTATTATGGATATATAAAACCACTTTTTTTGTTGTTGTTGCATAGTATCATAATGAAGGATTGTAAAACGCGTATTATATTTTAGGTATATCAATTAAACTTCAATCGATTAATCATATTTCCATTTGTTGTCTCCATGGAGAAATAACAAACGACATTACCCAGTGGGAAAAAAGACGTCGAAAAGACGTCTTTTAAAGTCTTATTTCTGATGTCTTAAAGACATCTTTTTTTGTCGGTTATGCAAATCTAAAACACATCTTTTTTTGACATCAAAAAGACGTCTTTTTTGGTCATTAAGAATGCGTCTTTAAAACGTCTTTGTTAATCGACGTTATTTGTTTAATCCAGAAAAGTTTTTTTTCTTGAGAAGAAAAAAAACCACTTTCAGATGTCAATATAAAAGAGGAAGCATTTTCTACATCTTTTATGTTTAAACATAGACGAATTATTTATAAATAAAACAGCAGTATTATTCAACATAACATATTTATTTAAAAATCATCAGCAGATTCATAACTTTCTTTATCTTTCTCTTTCTCCTCTGGTTCTTGAGCTCTGTTTCTTGGCGTTGTTGTTTACGCAACCCCCCAATTTGATCAGGGGCGTTCTTTAGCTTTCTCTGAATGAAATTAACTATTTCTCGTCGAGAACTCTTTTTATTCGAGCTGGCTACAATTTCTAAAAAATAAGTGAACATGAAAAACAGTAACTTGTTTTAATGTTATATAAAATAGCAAATTAGATTTGATCAGCCAAACACACTAGACTTACCGACTATTAATTCAAAAATGGCTGATCCTTTTAACCTCCTCTTGTTTGCAGCTCGGTCTTTTACTTTTGTCCCCACTAGGTTAAACTGGGACAGGGGTGCAACGGTAAACAGTCTAAAGATATAGAAAAATGAATACGCTAAAGAAATGTACGGCCATCAAAATGACTGCTCAACGATGAATTATATTATGTAGCACTCAATCTAAACATTGCATCTCTCAGAAAAACCAAGTTATAGAAAACAGATATTGATATTTTTCTGTCTTCTATGACGTAACTTTTTGATTTAATTTCGCTGAAATTAAGTGTTGTAGACCCATAAAATTTAGAAATCCGTTATTGACTAAAGACCATCAAAATTGAGAGGATCATTTACCTAATACACCTTGAGAGTTGTTATTTATTTAAACTGGATAAAAGTATTATTTAAAGCTCTATTTTAGCCTGAAACATAATGATGCTTTACTTAACAACATAACATTATAAAAACTGGCGATATCATTAGCAACACTGATGAAATACACATAAACAAAAACATAGACTAGAAAGCTGTAATAATGTTTAGGTATAAGAAAGTGTACCTTTCCAGTATCATTTTCACTTGGTCTTTCGTATCCGAGCCACGGACTTGACGTCCGAAACCATCCGAACCACGGATTATATTATATAGCTATATGATATATATACTCCCTGTATATGTAAATAAATATATATATATATATATATATATATATATATATATATATGTATATATATATATATATATATATGTATATATCATATATATATATTATATTTGTGTTTTAAAATCCAATAAACAATTATAATCAAAAAATACTAATTTTCTTTGTTAAAGTGTTTTCACTTAAATTTATATAATTAAATAGTAGATAAACCATAATATCGTAAGTTAACTGACGATATTACGGTTTATCTACTATTTACAAAACGATAAAACAAATGAAAACTTATATTGCCTATTAACAATTAATTGTTAATAGGCAATATAAGTTTTCACTTGTTTTACCGTGCATTCTGTTCCCAGTGGAAAACGTTATTGAAATTTCCCTCCCCTCCCTAAAGAAAAGAAAGTTCCACTGCTGTTGCTTAATTTGATATTTTTTTAAATTTTTTTAGAAGGTCATGAAAGGTTATAAAAGACGTCTTTTCTACGTATTAAGAAAGACGTACAACTGACCGACGTCTTTTCGACCTCTTTTTTAAAGACGTCTTTTTAAAAGACGTCTTTCCACGTCTTTATTTAGGCTAGTTATAAAAAGATATAGGAAGTCATAAAAAAGACGTCTTTTTGTCGTCTACAGATGTCTTTTTTCCCACTGGGTAGTGGGGTAATTTCGAACGTCTAAAGTGTCGTGGACGTCTAGTGGACATTAGGCGGCCTAAACATTAGTTTTTCTAACTTATTTTCACATTTATTTTAACAGATAAATTGTTCAAGTATTATTTCTGTACTCCATAAGAAAAAACTGTGAATATTTAACTTTTGTTATTATCCACTAATATTATAAGTTTGCCAATAATACAAGTATAACATACAATAAAATAGAGACAAGTATAACATACAATAAAATAAATTAAAAGTTTAAATAAAAAAATTATAAAATCCAAGCAAATAACAATTTTCAAAATATTAGAATTTTCAATATATTGTCAAGTGAAAAAATACATTTTTTTTTTTTTTTTTTTTTTTTTTTTTTTTTTTTGTTTCGCTGTTTAAATAAAATAAAATAATAAAATTACAATGAAACTTTTACGTCACACAAAGAATATATATAAGACTGACAGGAGCTCAAAGAAGATACGGATGACTGGTGTCACCACAATCTTTTGATAGAGCCCCTTTACAATAACGTTTAAAGCCCACATGGCTTTAGTAAATTTACAATAAATATTTTTTCTGAAAAATACTAGGTGAAAAATAAAACTTTATAACATAATTTACAACAACATTAAATAACATTTAAAGCCCACAAGCCTTTAGTAAATTTACAATAAAATATTTTTTCTGAAAAATACTAGGTGAAGAATAAAAACTCATATATACATCCTCATATATACACATACACATACACAAACACATATGCAAACATACTTACACACACATATATAAACATACACGCATAAATATCAGAAGTTAAGGAGATGCAATTTCATTTGTCGTTTAAAAGAGGAAGTGCTTTTCAAATCTTTTATATTGTTATTTTTTAACTGATTCCATAATGACGGACCTTGGTTAATAATTGAGAATTTTGACACTTGCGATTTTACTCTGCTCAATTGATAGTTATGGTTGCTATTTGATCGAAGATTGTATTTTTGTGAAAACGCCAATGTAAAAATATCAGAAAATACTTTTGGCAGCAAGTTATTCTTATATTTATACATAAATATTAATATTTGAAGCGAATTAAGTTTTGATATATTTAACACATTCATGTATTTCATTACAGGGGAAGGGTTTTCTAATCTTTTTAAATAGTTAACCGCTTTACATGCGTGGTTTTGTAGCCTCTGTAATCTTATTAATTTAGTTTTGTGTGTGTTAGCCCAAACAATATTAGCGTAAGAGAGATGACAATGAACAAGACTGAAGTAAAGCATTTTGCGTGATTTATAATCAAAAAAGGCCCTAGATTTATATAATACACTTATAGCAGAAGATATTTTTGCTTCAATAAGACTAATATGTTTTTTCCATGATAGGTTCTCATCAAATATTACTCCCAAAAACCTTGTATAATTTACTCGATTTATTTCATTTTTATTAATTGACAGTTTTGGCAATTTTAACGGAAGATTAGTTGATTGTCTTATTTTATGAAAGAGAGTAAAACTTGTTTTTTTACAATTTAATGATACCTTATTAGCTATAAACCATTGGTTAAAGTTTTCCAGTTCAGCGTTCATTGTTTCGAACAATATTTTTACATCAGAATTGCTGTAGAATAAATTTGTATCGTCTGCATACATAATTGACGATATTTTATGAGAAGCTTTATTCATATCATTAACATATATTAAAAATAATAAAGGTCCCAAGATCGATCCCTGTGGGACACCGCAATCAATATCAAGAGCTCCTGACTCCTCCAGGACAACAAACTGTTTTCTATTAAAAAGATAACTTTTAACCCACTTATATGTTAGGCCTTTAATGCCGTAATGCTTTAACTTTGAAAGCAAAATTCCGTGATCAACGGTATCGAATGCCTTAGAGAGATCGATAAATACTCCAAGTACTTGTTCCCCTTTATCAAAGCACATAGATATTTTATTAGAAAGTTCAATAATAGCGTGTTCAGTAGAGCAGTATCTCTGAAATCGAAATTGATTTTTGTATAAAAGCGTATTTAATGTCAAGTAATCATAAATTCTATTAAAAATTACCCTTTCAAATATTTTTGAAAAGACAGGGAGTAGTGATATAGGGCGGTAATTGGAAACAGAAGAACAATCACCATTTTTAAAAACTGGGTGAATTTTAGCTAATTTTAATTTATCAGGAAATATACTATTCTCAAATGAAAATGCTATTAAATAAAATAATGGTTTACTTATACTATCCATAACATAGATAGCTACATTACTAGTAATGTCGTCATATCCACATGACTTGTTACGCTTTAGTTCAAATAGTGCTTTGTTAAACTCGTGTTTATTTGTTTTTTCATTAGATATGCTAGTCGCGGGTTTATCTCCCAAGTATTCATCAAACATTTTAGTCGACTGAACAATATTAGATGCAAGAGAGGCGCCTACATTAACAAAATATTTGTTAAATTCTTGACATATATTTTTTTCACTTGTTATAGTTTTGTTGTTAATAATTACTTGTTTTGGTAAGCAAGAGAGTTTCTTTTTCTCTCTTCCAGTTACTTCATTTATAATAGACCAAGTTTTCTTGATATCAAACTTGCTTTTATCCAGCTGATTAGAATAGTACTTTATTTTAGCTTGTTTTAAGTTATTTTGATAAAACTTTTTATATGATTTGTACGCATTTTCGTCAATTTCCTTTTTAGATTTTAGAAATTTTATATAAAGCTTTTGTTTTCTTTTTGATGATTTTATCAAATTATTTGTCATCCATGGGTTTTTAAGTTGTTTATTTTTTATTTCAGTGGTTAATTTTGGGCAGACATTGTCATAAACATTTTGAAAAGTATTCAAAAAATTGTCGAACGCGCTATTGGGGTCTGCTGAGGAATAGACATCTTCCCATCGCTCTTCGTACAACTTCTTTTTAAGTTTATCTAGGCTTTTAATACAAAGATTTCTTTTAGTAACAAATACTTTATTATTGCCGTCGTTACATGAAACTCCGTGCGCAATGTGATAGATAGGAAAATGATCAGAGAAATCTGAAATAAAAATGCCAGATTCGAAATAAGTATCTAAAAAATTATTAGTTAAATTATTATCAATTGAGGACGAAGTAGTTTTTGTAATACGCGTTGGCTTAAAAATGGTAGATGTAATGTTAAATTCAAGTAGTAAATCAAAAAAGTTTTTTGTATTTAAAAACTTTTCATAACACATAGCATCCAAGTTTAAATCACCAGCGAAAAAAATATGCTTATTCTGAATGCTCATTTGCGATATAATTGCTCTAAGGCTATTTTGAAAGTTAATTTGCTTACCGCATGGTGGTCGATAAAGCGAGGAGATTAAAAAAGGCTTACCAGGTTTATTTAGAATTTCAATACACAAAGTTTCAATATGTTTGTTTGCTTTACAAAATGTTTTTTTTGCTTTAAATACAAACTTGTCAAGAATATAGATTGCAACGCCGCCTCCCATGCTTCCAACACGTGGTTGACTTATTATTTTGTATGATGATAAATTGTACAAAGAATTTTCTGACAAAGGCATTTTTGCATCTTCCCAAGTTTCTGAGATACATATAACATCAAAAAGATAGTTTATAGAGTAATAAAAATGTTTAAAAGCCTCAAAGTTTTTATTCATTGATCTTATGTTTATACTTAGTATACTAAAATCTTTATTTTTTTTTCTCTATTAAACTCATCAGGTTTATAGTATGAGTTGTCGAGACAACTAATATTTATTTCAGTCAAAAAACTATATTCATTTTTGTTAGCTCTTAAAAAGTTTAAAACTGGAGACTCTAAGTTTTCAATAATAATTGTTATATTATTCTTGTTAGTTGAACTCATTTCTTATTAGATCGTTTAATAATTTTTAATCAAGTCAATAAGTAATATAAAAATAAAAACAATAAAAATAAATTTGTTTTCACTTATCTTTGTTTGACGTCGCATTGCTTATACTCGGCATTTCTCTTACGATCAGGCGGTTGTATACTACCTTCGCATATTTTCCCTGACTTCGATGGATTTTTGCTTGTGCAAATAATTCTTTGCGGATTCTCATAGTTTCTTCACTAAAGTCTTCATTAATAAAAATATTTTCCCCCTTAAGATTTCTTGCCCTAGCCAGAACGTTTTCTTTTTCCTGCCAGTTTAATAATTTGCAAATAATTGTCCTAGGCTTGTTTTCAAATTTTCCAACCCGATGGGCTCTTTCTATGGTTATTGGTTCATTTATTTGAAGATCCTCTTTAATAAGCGTTTTCAATTTTTTTAAAACTTCCTCGCTTGTCTCATTGGGTCTCTCTTCAACACCCACAATTCGCAAATTGTTTCGGCGATTTCGATCTTCCAAGTCAACTGTTTTCTTTTTATTCTCGGTGGATTCGCTGACTAATTTTCCTTGAAAAGATTTGATTCCGATTAACGAAGTTTTAATTTCGTCCATTTTTTTGTCAACTTTGCTTATTTTTGTCTCAAGTTGATCACCGTTAAAATTTAGGCCACGTTTAAGGTCTTCAACATCTCTTTCTAAGCTATTAATTTTTTCTTGGAAGCTTCTGAAAGTTTCTTTAAAGCACTTTAAAATTGTGTCAGATTGAATTGACATTAATTCCCTTAGCATTCCCATAGTAATTACCTTTTCATTCTCCATAACAATAATCAAAAAAATATAAAAGTCAAATATATTAAAATATCTCTAACTTTCTTCGTTTACACGTGCGCTCTGCTCAATGCTCAATGTATGATGTGTGACATGTTTTTAGATTGAGCTTGAAATGATTTTTGCAAGGGACGTAAAATCTGTCCACTTTTTTTTGAAAAAGTTAAACTGTTTGAAAAACCAGTAGTTCAGTTATCAATTCCTCAAAAACCAAGGGTTTCGCTGTTGGGGGTATTGATCGTAAATTGTACCCAGAATTGGATAACATAAAGTGGAACAACAACACCGGTTTCAAAATATTGGGTGTTACTATTTACACCAGACTGAGTGATACTACCAATTTCAACTGGCTAGTAACTCTAAACAAAGTGAAGAAAAAACTAAAGTTTCTGGGACTTCGTACTTTGTCTTTTAGGGAAAAAATTATGTTGATAAATACGCTAGCCATGTCAAAAATGTGGTTTCTAGCAAACGTGTTGCCAATTCCTGATTGGGCAATAGAACGTTTGCGTAGAGCCGTTTTCGAAAATTTGTGGCAAAAGACCAATTTCAATCCAGTCAAGAGAGAGACACTTTTCTTACCCATCAAAAGCGGAGGTCTCGGAGTTTTATCTCCAAAGGAGCAAAGTCTTGCCCTTCGCCTCAAAACTCTTTCAACTAAAGGAATTCGTAGAGGATAAAACTCACGAATATTACTACTTTTCAAAGTATTGGTTGCAAGTTCACTTATAAAATTTACAAACCAAAACCAAAGCTGGAACTTTTTAAAACAGAACAGTTTTCTAAAACACTAGGACAGCAAAACTTCTCAGTACTACAAGATGATAACTAAAATATTTGGCTAAACGGGTCCTTGTTTAACATCCCCCTAAAATAAACAAAAAAATTTTACTTAGAAGTTGCAAAAACCATAAAGACAGTCGTGCCAGCAGAACTTTTCTGGAACGGTTCAACAAAAACAATGCCGCGGACCCAAATTTGGAAAAAAAACTTTACTTCTCACATATGCAGACCGACACAAAATATCCTCTTTCGTTTTTTACACAACAGTCTACCTTCTGCGGCCTTGCTAGCCAAAAACTTGTGGTAATAATTTTCATATCTTTGTCTACTGTCCTTCTTCTGTTAAAATATGGGAGTATTTTAAACATGTATATAACTCCTTGACATCCCAAAAAAATTTTTAATAATAAATTCAATTTTCTCGATAGAAACATAGATTACTTTAAAATGTAATTATCATGTCCGCAGAAACACTACATTTTCTGTCAACTTTTTTGTATCAATAATGTATTTTGCCAAGTAGAGAACCGGAAGTTAAAACTAAACATATGAGCTAAATTGATATATATTGCTCATAATTCAAGAATGAATGTTTAGTATAGACCTCCTTAACTCTGCAAAGCTTTATTTTACAAAAAATTTATTGTTATTTTTAATTAGAAAAACACTGGTAGCCAATATTTTATGATATATAATTTCAACATATAAGTGTTACATGCAGGGCCGTGCACAGATTTTTGGGGCCCCAAGCATCTTTCAATTTAGAGACCCAACCCCGATCCCTCCTCTGAAAAAAAAAAAAAAGGCTTTTCAAACTTTTTGATTATATTTCTCACATATAATTGTAATTAAGTACTCCAACTTTTGTTTCTTACCATATTTTTTTGTCTTTTGTTTTGCAAGCTCTTCAATCACATCATGGAAATCAAGATTTTGTGCTAACAGACACTCAATCCTGGCAATCAATGACAGGATTACTTGTTTGTTCTTGTCCCATAGTTGTCCGAAAAAAATTGAAGCAAAAGTAAGCAGTGGAATCACTTAATTTTTGAAGAGTTCCCCTCCTTTCTGAAATTTTGTGTAACAAGTCGAATGGGGAAAGTGGTTTTTCTCCAAAGTGTGCAGAATGACATTGTTTTATGTGAAACAATTTTTCTAACAGTTCATTTTCAGTCATGTCACTCTTTATCATTGCTTCATATAGTTTTTGATATTCCCACAAAAAAGATAATATAGTAAAGATTTTTTGAATGTCTGTGAAACGAGCAGTGAGTCTACAAATCACAGAGTCAAGAATGTAATAAAAAACCGCTCCAAAGTGTAGCTTGCTCTCCTGACTCTGTTTCGGTTGATTCCATGAAACGTTCATCTTCTTCAATTTGCTCCCAAGAAAAACCTTTGCACTTCACTTTTTGGTGGATTGGAAATTTAGAACCGATTTCTGCAGCATCTGCAGCTAATTTAGCTTTTTTCAAAATTGTTGGCCATTCCTCCAAAACAGATTTAAGGTGAATGATCAATGCTTTAAAGTTTTTTACCTGAATACTTATATGAGTATTCAGGTGAAAAAAGTTTAAAGGCCTTATATGAATAGTTGCCTTTTTTGCCTGAATAATCTAGTTTCAGCAATTAATCAATGTGAGGATTTTCATTAAAACTCCAGACACGAGAGCACATTTGAATGAGCTCAAATATTTCAGGGCACCTCTAATCTCAATTTTTTAGGCGAGTAAATACAAGCTCTGAACTTTTTCTAAAGATTTAATGATTTAACTCAATTGATTAGAGAAAAGACGAATTACGTCAAGTCTTTTAGCCCATCATGTTCCAGATTGCCTGTAAAATATACACCATGGAGACTTTTTCCAGTATTTCCCTGCGTTGTGGACTGGAAAAGAAGATTTTATACAAGTTTTAATCAGTTCCAAAGAAAGTTTCAGCATCTGTACAGCTTGAGGCAGCATTCTGTTCAAACAAATTCAATTAATGACAACCACAGGTTGATAACAAAGACAATGCCATCTTTATTTGTAGGATAGCTTGAACACCTTTGACATGTTGGCTCCATTGTTATAGCCTCGGCACGGCAGTTTTCAAAATAAATTTCTAAAGTTTTCTAAAATTCTAAAAATAATCATGCGAAATCAGATCCATTTTTCTTTAGACAATCTGCAAAGATAAAAAACCGTTCTTCAATGGAAAATTTTCCAGGTTCTTCTTCATGTACATATCGAATGATAAACGTAGTATGTTCAGTAAGAATTACATCAGAAGTAGGATCAACCATAATTGAAAAATACTTCTCAGACTTCTTTTACAATTTGCCTGCAAACCTCAGCTGCAAAAAGACCAATAAATTCATTTTGAAAACAATGACTGGTGCAATGCACCTGAAAACATTAACCCTTGTCCCGTGATTGTTTAACTTTCATCGTATGTCTCTTAAGAATTTTGCGGCCGTGGCGCAGTGATTAGAACGCATGCTTTATGAGCAGGAGATCCAGTATCGAAACAAGCTTTGGACATATTTTCGCGTCTCGGTAAGAAAGGAGGCGTGAACTTCCGGGTTAAATGCACTTCCACTGCATATTTGTGTGAAAAGTTTTAACTGATTTGCTTTATAAAAAATAATGATAGAAATTAAATAAAAATAAAGAAGGCGGAGACACAAAGAAGACTAATAGGTCTTGTCATGAGAACCGCTAAAGTTTGACGCGTCAATTAAATTTGATGTAAACTCATACAATGCGACTATCGCATAATTTATTGGTAATAAATATAGTATTTGATGTTTTCCTTAAATTAACTTGAAATATGGTAGGCTTTACAAGGATCATTATTTTTTGGATTTTTTTTTTTTATTATTTTATCTTCTTTTCAGTGTAGCACAATTTTCTTGACGAATTTTCATTTTTCTTCAAAATTATTATTTCCTTCAACCGTTGTAAAACACCTCTGCAAATACATTATTGAATAGATAAAGTCTATCTTTTTTTTTTTTTTAAATTATATCATGATTGTCTTTGTCGAATATTGTTTAGTATATCACAATTTGTTAAATGTTTAATTACAAGATTTTTATTGTCATATGATGAATATTTTCCACTTTGTGATTTGTAAAAGTTCTTCTTTGACCCACGTACAGCAACTTTGAACAATTTTAGCCGTTTTAGGCAAGTAGGTGAGTTTTGAAGGTCATACTAGTCACAAGTGTATGTACATACATAACATCGTACGTGCATATTGAACATTTGTATGAACACAAGTAAACACATAGACATATACACATAAAACACATAGATTCATACAGGGCCGTACCAAGGGTGGGGGCCAGCAGGGCCGCGGCCTAAGGCGCCAAAATTGGGAGAGCGCAAAATTCCCCAAATTAATTTATTTATTTTCACATTATGAAACTAATTTGCGTGGCGTCACTTTTATGTTGATAAGAAAATTAATTAAAATTGCGCCTCCTGACGAACTTTAAAATAAAAGCTCATTTACCAAACAGAAGAGCGCCCTTAAACACGAAAAAGTTGTATTTTCTGAACATTATTTTTTACAATGAATCGTGCAAAAAAATTATCTGGTGCTGAATTTAAGAACGATAATTAAAAACCAATAATTATTTATAATATAAACAAATGATTCATTAAGGATCATATAAATTAATTTAACGCACACATTAAAAATTATTCTAAAAAGAAAAAAATAAAGACAAAAAGAACTTCGAATTTAAAAAAAAGAACGCTTAATTTAAGCGGCTTAAATAAAGAAACAAATGAAATGAAAGCTAAAGAAAGTAAAGTAAGCAAATAATAATAAAAATAAAGAGGGAGAAAAAAAGAAAAAAGAAAAAATAAATAATAGAAGAGCGCAATTAAAAAATAAAAAGTTGTATTTTCTGAACATTATTTTTTTAAATGAATCGTGCAAAAAAATTATCTGGTGCTGAATTTAAGAAGAAAAGAAGAGACCGTCTTGAAAGTGACGCAAAACTAAGAAATTGTTCAAGAAGTGGTTGGTAACAAACTCTTCTGTGGAAAAAAAAATTATTTTAGAGGATATTTGCAATGAAGTTGATAATGATTCAACAGCTGAAGTTGCTGCTACATCTTTAATTACTGACTTAAATTCATATCATCCATTGGAATTAATTGAAGAGGAGATTTTTATTGGCCAAAGTCAAGACGAGTTTGGACCAAATGATTCAGAAGCACAAGAAGATAGAAATTCTCAGCTTTCCAAACCAATTGAAATGGGCAACAGTGAATTTCCTCCTGAAATCTCAGAAATTTCAGCAACCTCAGGAGAAAACTTTCAACACAGTGATCCAGCTACATGGCCTAAAATGACAGATAAAACAATAACTATAAAAAGTATAAACTATAAACAATAAAAAGAAAGAAGAGAATTTTTCCCAAACTTACTTTGTGACTTTGACAACAGAATGCGACATTTCAGCTCAAAATGGTATGAAAAAATTCATCCCAATGGTGAAAAATTTGTTCGCTACTGGCTGCTGTACAGCAACAAAAAAGATTCTTTGTTTTGTTTTTGCTGTCTGCTATTTTCAACGACAAAAACCAACAATTTTTCAGAAATTTCAAAAGAATTTTGTGACTGGAAAAAACTAAACCCAAGAATTCCAAAACACGAAAACAGCAATGAACACCAAAGATGCTATTCTGATTGGAAAAATCTGGAAAAAATCTCAAGGAAGGAAAGACCTTGGATTCTGATCTGCAGAGAGTTATCAACGGAGAGATGAAAAAGTGGAAAGATATCTTGAAAATGATTGTTGATACAATTTTGTTCTGTGCCAAGAATCTTGCCCTTCGGGGTTCAACAGAAGTAATTGGAGAGCAAAACAGTGGCATCTTTCTGAACTTAATTGAGCTGATAAGCCATTATTATCCTTTAGTGGCTGAACACGTTGCATCCGTTAAGGCAAAGAAAACCACAACATCCTACTTTTCTCCTCGAATTCAAAATGAGCTGATTGAATTACTTGGGCAGAAAGTCAGGAATGAAATTTTGTCAAATGTCAGAGAAGCTAAATACTACTCTGTTTTGTTTGACTGCACTCCAGATGCCTCCCACAAAGAGCAGATGACCCAAATATTCAGGTATTTCCACATCACTGAGGAAACCTGTACAATTGAGGAAAGCTTTGTGGACTTCATTGAATCTCACGAAAAAACTGGAAATGGCCTTGCAGCTGAAATCACCGAAAAACTGGAGAAGGATGGCCTGAGCATTTCTGATTGTCGGGGCCAAGGTTACGACAATGGAGCCAATATGTCTGGAAAATATAATGGCGTCCAAGCTCACATCCATTCTCTAAATGAGTTTGCAAGATTTGTTCCATGTGCAGCTCACACTTTAAACCTTGTTGGTGTCCATGCTGCTGAAGTTTCTCCACTCATGATTGCATTCTTTGGAAAAGTTCAAGCCATCTTTAACTTTTTCTCAAGTTCTACCTTAAGATGGGAAAAACTGATGGAAACATTGACCATCTCACTAAAGGGAAATAGTGATACAAGTTGGTCTGCCAAAAAAGAAGCAATCATCCCACTACACAGACAAATAAAAGAAGTTCTTCAAGTTTTGGAATCCATAATTCACACTCCCAAGACAAATGCTGTCTCAGTTTGCAGTGCAAAAGAGCTCATCATTCAAATTGATTTCAGTTTTGTGTGTTTGTTGGATTTTCGGTGTCAAGTTCTTTCTTTAATTGACCGGGAAAACAAACTGCTTCAGTCTAAAAACATTTCAATTGACATTGCAGCAAAAAAAATGAAAGGACTGAAGGCTTCCATTCAGAATCTGAGAGATGTTGGGGTGGACAACATTATCAAAGCTGCTGCAGAAACAGCTATCCAAATTGGAATTGAAGGAGACTTTCCTTTGAAGAGAAAGCGCAAAGTGAAGCAGATGGCACTTTATGAAGCTGAAGATGACTTTTGCCGTTTGTCACCAGAAACAGATTTTGGATCCCAGTGCAACCTTGTGTTTGACAGCATTCTCACACAAATTGAGTGGCGGTTTGAAGCTATGTCTGCAGTATCCTCAGATTTTGACTTCCTCAGTGGACATTCTCTCTCTCCAAAAGTTCAGTGGATGAACTTAAGACTAAAGCCAAAAATTTGTCTAAAATTTACAAGGCAGATTTAGATTCTTCAGATTTCCAGTCAGAAATGGCAAGCTTTAAATATCAAGTTGCTGCCATGATGGAAAACTTTGAAAAATCTAGCCCGATGGACATTTTACAGCTCATTCATAAATACTCATTGACTGATGCTTATCCTAACACGGCAATTGCTATTCGCATCTTCCTCACCTTACCAGTTACAGTTGCCTCGTGTGAAAGAAGTTTCAGTAAACTTAAGATCATAAAAAACTATTTGAGATCAACTATGGGCCAATGTTTGTCTTGTCTGGCAGTAGTTTCAATTGAACATGAAGTGGCGAACGCACTTGATTTTGATGATGTCATTAGTGACTTTGCCTCCAAAAAAGCCAGAAAAGTGACCTTGAACTAAAGTTTGTGAAACATTGGTGACAAATTGTTCTTTTAACTTGATGCGATAAATTTTGTGATCAATAATTAATTTTTTTTCATGTAAATATATATATATATATAATGTGTTTTTTTGTATATTTTTTGGGAGGGGGGCAGAATTTTATTTGCTTGCCCGAAGCGCAAAGTTGGCCGGGTACGGCCCTGGATTCATATTACATATATACACACATACATACATAAATACATACATGCACACACACTTGCATACACACACTCATATATACACATTCATACATACATACATACACACATACATACATACATACATACATACATACATACATACATACATACATACATACATACATACATACATACATACATACATACATACATACATACATACATACATACATACATACATACATACATACATACATACATACATACATACATACATACATACATACATACATACATACTACATACATACATACATACATACATACATACATTAATACATACATACATACATACATACATACATACATACATACATACATACATACATACACACACATACACATAGACATACATACGCACACACATACACACATATATACATATACACGTATACGCACACGCAGGTGCATACACACATACATATATACACATAAATATACACACCCTTACTCAATATATTTTACAAAGTATATTTCACTAAGCTATATATAACATTATTCAAGAAAAAATTTATGAAATTAGTACATAAGAACACAGTAAATGTTTACAATATATAATAACTTTAACAATAAAGTATTTTTCTGGAAAACACAAAATAAAAATACAAAATTTAAAAAAAAACATAGATATTTCATTCCTTGAAAGTTTAGTATTTTTTAGTTTTAGTTTAAAGGAGGGGTAATTATATTTCTTAAAAATATCAATATTTTTTTGAAAATATTTTATTCCACAGAAAAGCTCAACGAAACGAGATGCAAAACTTTCCAAAACTTGTATGGTAAGAAGGTTGTCGAATAGCTTTTTCATTTCTTAAGATATATTTTTTCTTTTCTTTCAAAGTAAATAAATTTTGAAATGGTTCAAGAGATAAACTGCTTTTACATTTGTACATAAAACGAAGAACATTGAAAATATTCAGCTCGTATATACTAAAAACATTCATATCAATTAGGAGAGGCTTGTCATGAGTAAAACAATCCCTAAAATTAATAAGGCGTGCAACATGTTTTTGTTGACGGTATCGAGGTTCACGTTTACTTTTATTTGTACTACCCCACGCAACATTTGCATAGTTTAGGTGGCAATGGATAAATGAATGATATATTGTTGAGTTAAGGTGTACTTATTTACGATATTTCTTGTTTTATATAATATTGCAATACTTTTGGATGTTTTATTGCCCAAATTTTCTATGTGTTTTTTCCATGAGAGATTTTCATCAATGTAAACGCCTAAAAATTTGGTAAAGCTTACTTGTTTTATTAGAGTATTGTCAATAAAAAGAAAAGGCATGTCATTTGACAGTAAGTGTTTTTTAAAATGAGGGTGGAAAAAAATCCATTTGGTTTTGTCAATATTGAGAGATTTATTTATTTGTCTTAAACCAATCAGAGATTTTAATTAGTTCGTTGTTCATGTTTTTAAATAGTTAATTTATGTTGTTGTGAGAAAAAAACAGATTAGTGTCACCTGCGAACATAATGGTCATTAAGTTTGAGACTTTATAGAGATCATTATTGTAAATATGAAATAGTAAGGGTCCTAATATAGATTCCTGGGGTACTCTGCATCTTATATCAAGCAAATTTCTATGTCAATTTGAATCAACGTAGACATATTGCTTGCAATTACTTAGATAGTTTTTAATCCCATTTAGAACATTACCAGTTATTCCATAACATTGTAACTTTTTTATTAGAATTTCATGATCTATGGTATTAAATGCCTTTGCTAAATCTATGAAAACTCCCAAAGTATATTGGGAATTTTCAAATGATTCAGTTACATTTCTTGAAAACTGGATAACTGCATGTTCCGTTAAATTATTTTTTTATAATAATCTCATATATATCAACCATATTGGTTGATATATATGAGATGATTATTTAATAGGTGATTATATATTCTATTATAAAAAATTCTTTCTAAAACTTTATAGAAAATAGAAAGAATATATAATTTTTAATATTTAGTTTTAATATTAGTAATAATTTATAATATTTTTTAAGACATCATATGAATTAATAACAATGTTTCAATTGATATCATCATGGCCAACGGCTTTGTTAGGTTTTAGCATTTTAAAAGCACATTCAAATTCATGAAAAGTTAGCTCAAAATAGTTAAGATGTGATGCTAGGGGGAAAGAAAGATATTTTTCAAAAGTATTAGTTGGTTGAACTTTTTTGGCTAGGTTTTGGCTAGCAGATACAAAATATTTATTTAGTTCAGCAGCTATCTTTTCTTGATCAATTAAGAATTCTTCGTTTAATTTAATCGTTTTGGGCAGAGATATTTTTGTTTTGTTACTGCCTGTAACTTCTCGAATAATTTCTCAAGTGCGTTTAGAATTTAGTTTATATTTTTCTAACAAATTAGTTTGGTGTTTATATTTAAGATTTTTTCTTTGTCGCTCAAAGATTTTAGCGTAATTTTTATAAATAGTTTTCCTTTCTACTGATTTTGATTTTAAATACTTAACATATAGTTTTTGTTTAATTTTTGATGATTTTTTTAGTTCTTTGGTAATCCATGGTGATTTGTTGTTTTTGGAATAAGACTAATTTTTATTTGTGGGAAATTTGATTCGTATATTTCAAAGAATGTTTTGAAAAAATTGTTGTAGACTAAGTTTACATTATCTGGAATATTAATATGTTCCCAATCTAGTAAAGATAGTTGTTCCTTTAATGATGTTAAATTTGCTTCACTAAAAATGCGTTTAATGTGATATTGAATCGTATGTTGCAAAATGTTATTATTAGTATTGATTGAAAAGAATATCAGAAAATGATCTGAGATTTCGTTTTTAATTATGCCCTTTTGAATAGTTTCATTAAATAAACCATTGGTTATTATACTATCTATAAGAGATGTTGTTGAATGAGTGATTCAAGTTGGTTTATAAATTAAGGGTATGGATCCGATTTCAAATAAAGCATTATAAAACATTTAATTTTTTTTACAATGTGATATTCGAACCAATCGAGATTAAAGTCTTGATTGCATTTTTTTATTATATTGTGAAATAGAAATGTACTGAAATTTTCATATACACCAGATGGTGGCCGATAGCAACAGCTAAGTAAAATGTTTTTGTTTTTTTTGTTACGATTTCAATAGTTAAAACCTCCATATTGTTGTCAAAAATACTCATGTCATGCCTGATAAAAAATTGTAAATTTTCTTTTATATAAATAAGCAAACCGCCTCTGCGTTTTTTAATTTTTCGCGCTAATAGTATCAAATTAAAACCTTGCAAATTAAAATTAGAACAAGCATCATTATCATTACACCACGTTTCGGTTAAGCAAATTACGTTAAAAATTTCAAAAGTTTGCTCACTTATATTAGAAAAGTTATTTTTTAAGCTTCTTATGTTTAAGTGCAAAGCGTTTAAATTATCAGTTGTTTGGTGTAAAATTCTTAAAAAATTATACATAAAGGTCATATGTTGAAATCTGTTTATCTCATATTCATTTCCCTCATTAATGACTTTACATGCTCAAATCTATTTTTCGTCGAGTCATGGTGAAATAAGTAAGACAGAGAACAACTCTGATGATGACGATACTGCTTATGCTAGTCGTCAGTAGCCATCACACATCAGAACACATCACATCAACACTGACCTTTAGAAATTTTTTAAAACAAGTTGACCAGTTTTTTCATTGTAAATTATGTAAAATTAATAAATTATGAAGATAAAGTATGCTTAATTTAAAACATTTGTTTTGTTGTATATCATACAACAAACTTTGTATGTCCGATTTCGGACGTCCACGTTGAAGTAAGGTTAAGTTTCTTTTCAAAATTTTATATACATATATATAGACTTTGTCAACGTTTAACCGATGATGAAACAACATTAAGATAACGTTGGACAGACTAATATATAAACGTTGTTCCAACATTAAAACGACGTTATTCCGACGTTTGCAAATTACGTTATAACAACGTCCAAACGACGTTTGGGCTCGACGTCGCGCCGATTTTCAAGTTAACGCTTTGCCAATGTCGGTTTCCGATGGTCGGCCGACCTAATTCCCAATGTTGTTTTAACGTTGGCCCAATATAACTGTGATATCTGGGCAATGTTCTTTATACAGATGGCACAAAGTATAATTTTAGAGATGTTGATAGTTTTCAAATCAAAACATCATCTGGAAGATATACGTTTGGGATAAAAAATATGCTTTCAGGCGAGGCACAATCTTAATTTGGAGAGCTGAAAAATTTATTCCCTGATATATCTCAGATATTTCTCCTGAAAAGGAATACTATGAGAATGATCTTTGGAAGATTATTTTTTCGTTCAAATCTTAGATGACAGATCGCACTATAGTTAGTTTAAGTTTTTTTAGCCAATTTAAACATTAAAGAGAAGCAATTTTGCCTTTTGTTGTTGAAAACTATGAGCGACTTCCTTTAAATGAAAAATTAAAAAATTTCTCAAATGCATAATGTTTTTTGTGGCTTACACGTTATCCATTAATTAGGTATATACGCAGAAAAAGCAATCATTAAATGGGAAAAAGTAGTTGAGCAGGAAGGTAGTATTCATGGTGGTTTTAAAAATTCTCAAAACTCGCTTACTTTTGATATTTTGTATGAACTTTCAAAACTCACAAGTTATAGACATGGCGATCAACGGAACAGTAAAGCTGATAAATGGATAGCATTTTTGCGTAAAAAGTTTCCAAAAATTTTATCGTTTTATTTCTGCATCATTGATTTAACATTAAATTTTTACTTGGTGGAGCAACGTATTTTCATAAAGATTATTTTATTCATGAATCAATTAGGCATGATATAGACAACATAATTTTTCATGCTTCAACCAGAACTCTGGAAATTTTTAATAAACTGATATCAGGACATTTTTTTCGTATTATTGAAGAGGAGAGTAATTTTTTTTTTTTTGAATACCGTTTCGTCGCAAATGTTTAATTATTTTGTTTGTTGTTCTTCTGATGCATCAATAGTGTGTTGAGTAGTTCAACATTTTTTGATGTCAAATATCTCACCAAGGATGATTGTTTTTGATGAGTATTTGATTGATTTGAATGATGAGTGTTTGATCAATCAAACACTCATCATTCAAATCAATCAAATGTTTTCTAATTGTAATGACCCGCTTTTGGATGACGAAACACGAGAATGTCTTGAAGTTTTTTTTTTTTTTTTTATTTATTTATTTAATTTCGTCATTAAAAAAAAACCTTTTACAATGTTTTTACAACATAAAAAAACAGCATTAAAGTTTCGACCGGAGCCGGCAGAAGACATGGTCTTATCATCCAGCCCCGTTAATATAACTAAAAAATTCAGCCGATAAAAATAAAAAGGAAAATCGAAACTAAAGAGAAAACTGATTTAACAATCAATTTACTATTTGCAGAAAAAAAATTTTTTAATTATTTTTTATAATTATTATTTTTTTATTCTATTTTATTTTACTTTTATTCTCTATTTTATTCTACTTTTATTTTTATAATATACGCACGCACGTACACACACATACACACGCACACACATATACATACAAATATATGTCCGTATATTATATACACACACACACGCACACACACACGCACACACACACACACACACATACATACAAATATATGTCCGTTTATATATACATACAAAACCAAATAATAATGTTTTATATTCCATCTACAAATGGCGTAAGATATAATAAATATTGCATTTACAAATTGCGTTATTATTATAATATAGAATAATATCAAACATGTTCTAAGTACCATACAATATAATTAACATATTGCGTCAATTTATTAGATATTAAATAATTAACATTATCAACATTTTTAATAAAAGGATAGTAATTGCTTTGTATAAAAATGTTGTTTTGTTGCACGTTTAAACTGTTGAGTTGAAGTTAAAGTTTTATATTACTCGTTAAAACCAAGTTCCATCACTGCGGCCCTTGGCAAGATATCGAAAAATCAGCTAGTTTTAATAATGTTTTTGGTATAAAATTATTTATTGAGTATTTAGTTTCGTATTTGTGGTTTAAAGAAAAAAAGTAAGTTTGGAAAATGCTTGGTAGCATACCATTTTTAAACTTAAACATAAAAATAAGTATATTAAGAATATTTATTTCATAGACATTAAGCACTCCAATTTCTCTTAGTAGTGGTCTGGCACTAGCGTATTTAATTGCATTTAATATAAAGCGAATTGCTCGTTTTTGTATTTTGTAGATTGTATTTAACTTTAAAGGATAAGTACTTGCCCAGATAATGTTGCAGTAGCGGATGTAGCTATGAATAAATGCAAAATAAATATTTTTTAAACAATTTGTGTTCAGGGGATGTTTTGTTTTATACATAATACCAATAATTTTAGATATTTTATTTTCTTCATTTAATCTTTAATTTTAATCTTCAATTGCAATTTTTTTCACTTTATATAATTGAATAAAAATTTTAATGTAATAAACAACAAAAAATAAAAAATAAAAACAAATCAAAACAATAACTATTCTATAAGATCTAATGAGAGGCTCACATATACACTGCCTCGTAAATTAATTAAATATAAAGAATACAGCGAAATTAGTGAAATTCATTTGAGTTTACGGTGAAATTAGTAAATTCATTTGAGTTTCATGAAAAAGAGAAATTTTGAAATCAAATGAAAGCTTTGAATTTTGATATACAAACCTTTTTGGTAAACTTTTTTGTTAAACTTAATTTCTTTATTATGTTTTATTTTTAATTTAACTTAATTTATATTTATAGGAGTTTATTATATTTTTTTGTCTTTAAATATATAACTAAGATGCTGTTTTTTCGTATTTTAAAATTATTTTTTTTGGAAGAGTAATTAAGGTGTATTTTGAAATTAATTTGAGCCGCGATTACCAAATTATTATTTGCTATTGTGTTAACCTTATTCGTATTGGATTGAAAAAAGTTTTTTTGTATACATTCGCCGACTGAATATAATGGATAAAGCATTGTAGCGTAAATATATAGATTGAGTATCTAGAGATAGACACAGTGGAGTGTAAATACATCGACGAGGGTTTTAGCTTGGGCAGGCAAGTTTTTCATTAAAATAAAAGTACTTCTTAAAGTATATTTTATTAGCACGTTTTTGTTTTTTTGAAAATAAAAATTTAATTGCATTGCATAAAGTAGATGTAGTTTTTTTTTTTTAATATTTTTAAATAATATTGTAGCAACTAAAACCCTCTTTAAAATTTATTTTAACTACATGTTTATCTAAAAGTTATTGAATTCTTATAGAAACCAGTACTTTACAAACCTTCAAACTAAAGAGCAATTATTTTTAGTTAAGTTGCGTAACTAAGGTTTTCGCCCTCATGCTTTTATATATATAACTAACATATATATGTTTGTTTGGCTAGGCAATAGGACAGTAGAAAACATCTGGCTAATGAGGAAACCTCGTCTAGCAGTTACCCAAGTAACATGTATAATATTCTACTTTTAAACTATAACTTAAGTAAAGTTACTATATTTTGAAGTTTAAGGGTGTCTAACAAGGGTTTGCCATTATTTTAAGTGTCTAGCAATGGGTATTGATCTATAATACTCGAATAAAAATATAAAAAAACTACGCTTTTATAATTTAAATAAATTTTAGTCGGTATTTTTAACACCTTTGGTACCTGTTACCTGCCAAAGTTTCTAGGACCTAAAATACACCGTTTCTACTTGTGTTGAAAACATGCACTGAGAAATTTTAATTATATACATACATACATACATACATACATACATAAATACATACATACATACATACATACATACATACATACATACATAAATACATACATACATACATACATACCTACATACATACAAACATACATACATACATACATACATACATACATACATACATACATACCTACATACACACATATATACACACATATGTATATATGTGTGTATATATGTGTGTATGTATGTATGTATGTATGTATGTATGTATGTATGTATGTATGTATGTATGTATGTATGTATGTATGTATGTATGTATGTATGTATGTATGTATGTATATAATTTATAATTTTACATATTACAAACATGGCAGAATGTTAACCTTTACATATGCGTTACTCAATTTTGAGGTAAAATGTTTTTTAAATTTTCTTTATAGACTTTTTCTCAAAGTTTGAATGGCATAGTCTCTTGATTTACCAAAATTATTTAAGTTAAAAAAAAAACATCGCTATTAAATATTTCAGCATAAAGAAAATCCCATGTCACAGTTTTTGGTTGCATGATGGATATTATTTTAAATGATGAAAATTTTACTAATATAAATAAATAAGACTTTCTACAGTTTAACTTCTTTTTGTAACTGTTTTTTTTTTATTCGTGACAGATAATATTATCAGGGTTAAAAGTTGTTTTTATTTACAGAGCGGAACTTTGAAATCATTTAATCCAGTCTGATAGTTACATTTTTTTCTATTTTCTGTTGACACTCCTGTTTCTGTTGACACTTAATTGGTCTAGTTTTTACACCATCAAGGCTATTTGAAGACAGTAAAAAAATCCTCTGACATTATTCTTGACACTAATATATAAATTTTTTTTTGCGTTACTTGACATAATTAATATTTACTTGTGTTAAGTTAAATATCTTATTATTACTTATCTTTTAAATAACACAAATAACTTTCAGCAATGAGTATTTGAGAAATATCACTCGTTACTACGAATAATGTTAATAAATATAATAAATAACTAAAAATATTAACTTATGTGAAGTTTATTTAGTTTGTATAAAGCTTTTTTTATTTAATTTACGACAAGAAATATATATTTAGATATAACTTTTACAGTGTACTGAATGGTGTCTACGGTTACTTGCTTAATTGGACTCAACTTTCCACTTTGTTATTGTTGTTATTGTTGTTCATAAAAAAAATATTTTTACAATGTTTCATTTGAATATGATAAGAAAAGACTAAAGTTATATTTTTTATATGTTATCAACAAAGCAATAAAACTTAATAATCTAAACAAACTATTTCTATTTCTTCTTCAAAAAACTCAGGACAATATATGATTGTGAGACTGCATCAAAACATGAAGGCATAAAAGTGGTGGTTTTCCATTGGTTTATTTGTTCAAAGTAATGTTTAAAAAATATTTAAAAATATTTTTAAATATTTAAAAATATTTTTAGATATTTAAAAATATTTTTAAATATTTAAAAATATTTTTAAATATCTAAAAATATTTTTAAATATCTAAAAATATTTTTAAATATTTTGAAATGTTTTTAAATATTTTTAAGAGGGTAAATAGGTTTAAAAATAGTTTATTGTGCTTAGTGATAAATTAAACTTATTTTAAAAATTTCTAAAATGGATTTGAGCTGAAATTCTAACCAGAAAGATATCCAGATAAAAATAGTTTATAGTATACATAGTAAACTGCAAAAGAGTTTGTTAACAAAATATCTATAATCAAAATATTCTTTCAAGAAAATTTTACAAATTTTTAACATAAATTTTACATAAATAGTCATGATAATAATAATAGTAATAATAAGAGTACAAATAATAACAACAATAACACTAATAAAAATAATGTTATTTAAACTTTTAATACTATTGATATAATTCGAATAAAGTTATACTATTAAAGATAAATACAAGTAAATGTCTACTCTGATTTGACTATTTATTGTCGGTATAAAAGGGAAAAGTCTAAAAGCATCATTTTGAGATAATTAACAAATAAGTTTATTGCGTAATAGTTAAAATAATAAGTTTTTTTGTAATAGTTGAAATAAAAAATCTCAATAATTCATTAATAATCGATTTATTATATTAGTGATATAAATGGTTAACAAAATAACATTTATTCATTCAAGATAACCAAAACCTTTCTCAAGAGACCGAAAAAATTCTCTAAGTTCAAAGTCAAGTTCAATAACGTCTTCCCTTTCTTCCCTTTTAAAAAAGTTATCCATAAAAGAATCTTCACATAACGTGTCTTGTTTTACAAATCTTGGAAGCTCCATTTTCAAAAACTTAGTATCTATGTTTTTAACCTGTGACAGATTTGATTTAAATTCCGTTTAACGACGAAACTAAACTTAAAATTAATTCAGATCTCACATAGGATTAACACAAGTCAACAAATATAAGTTAATTCGATTTTTGTTTATTTGTTTTGGCGCCTAACTACCTTAATGCAGACTGGTGGTAATTGTTTGATAAAAAACTTTTTAGAAATCATTATTTGCGAACTCGCTCACTGCTACAAATCTAGGGGTAGTTTTTTATCTGTTAATTAGTGTAATATTGCAGTTAAGTTTGGAATTGCAAAATAAAGTTTAACTGCCAATAAACAAAGTTTACTCTTATTTTGTTTTTTGAATTGAGAATTATTTAAAGGCAAGACCAAACAAACTTCCTTTCCACAATGGAACTAGTTTTTTTGTTCCTTCGCATGATGATGACATAATAATAATTTTTAAGGTATTAATAGCATTAAGATGTTCATCTGTTGACTAGTCATCAAACTGGTTCTTGCCTAAATCTGGATATTTTACTACCAGCTTTCCAGCATACATTATATAGAGGAATAGACCTTTTCGCTAACTCGACTTTTAGTTCGGCAAAATAATAAATGTTTAGTGAGATGTAAAATTTATGAAAAAAATATCGAGCTTTGTGCTAAGGGGTCGTCCATAAAGTACGTACGCTTATAGGGGAGAGGGGGGAGGTTTTCAAAAAGCGTACGAAAGCGTATGGGAGGGGGGGGGGGAGGGTTCAATTTAAAAGTACGCACTTCGATTTTCTAATTTATCACAATTAACCAGCTAATCAATAGAAAAGTTACATTCTGACTAAAGATTTTAGTTTGCCAACATAAAAAGATGTATGGTAAATGGAGTAGAGGGTATAGTTTTCCTCTATGCACACACATGTATGGGCGCCCTCAGAATTTTTTGATGTTCCAGATAGGACACTTTCACACATCGTGCAAAATCATAACTTAAGTTTGTTTATACCTATGCTAAATGGAGGCCTTGCAGAATATCGGGATGGCGGAGGCCTGTGAACAAAAAGCCTTTAAACGCTTACCCTCTCCTGCACATATGTGAGGGCACTAATGTAGTAAAATTTTAAACTTTACCATCTAAAACTAAGTTTAAATTTATTGACAGATTTTAATTTTTGTAGAAAAATATTGTAAATTACAAAAGTTATGACCATGCAAATTTTCCGACCCCCAAAATGAGAGGGGTGTAAATTTTGCATGATCATAACTTTTTTGTAATTTACAATATTTTTCTACAAAAATTAAAATCTGTCGATAAATTTAAACTTAGTTTTAGATGGTAAAGTTGAAAATTTTACTACATTAGTGCCCTCACATATGGGCAGGAGAGGGGGAGGCAAACGTTTTAGTGCTTTTTGTTCCCACGCCTCCGCCATCCAAATTTTTGGCCACCTCATTTGCTATATTAACAAACTTAAGTTTGCACGATGTGTGAAAGTGTTTTATCTGGTACATCAAAAAATCCTGAGGGGGTCCATCCACACATGCCACCCCTTATATACTGGCCCTGAGGGCCGTGGTTGATGGGACGGTGTCCCCCCCCCCCCCCATAAAAAAAAAGACTCGTTTTTTACTTAGTAAAGAGGGGTGCCTGAAAAAAACGTCCACCTTTACCATAGTTTATTTACAATTGATTCGCTATTAAAACAAAAATAAGATTTACATGATAAAAGAATAAGATTTACACCGGGAATCGAACATGGATCTCCATCGACTATTTCCGCCGCATTAACCTCTCGCCCAAATACACACGTACACACGTAGTATTTTAAATTTATTTAAATTAATTGAATATATACATAAAGACGTTTATTAAAATGCGCAAATAAAAAGCTTTGGGGTCGTATAAAGTATCTACCCAGATAGCAAGGATATAATGGTCCCGCACTGGTCCTGTGCAGGCTGCCGCGCTGGACCAGTTGCGGCTGCCAACGTTGGCGAAGCTCCGTTTTGCTCTAAGGATTTCTCATGGACCAGCCATGGCTAGCCAGTGATGGCAAAACAGTGGCTAGCCACTACAGGAAAAGAACTGGCAGAAAAATGGCTAACCATTACAGTTGAGAAATGTCAACTATTAGAATAATAGTTGACATTTCTCAACTGAAAATTATACTTTACTTTTAGCATCAGATTAAACTCATCTTTCCGTGAAATAAATTTCAAAGTATTAATTCATAATGTATTAACTACATTTCATCGCTTACATTACGACATAGTTGACCAAGCAAGTGTATTATTATATAATATAATATTCAATGAGTAATATAAGTATATTTACAATCTAACATTTTTATTTCGGTGTAAGAATAAGATTTACACCGGGAATCGAACATGGATCTCCATCGACTATTTCCGCCGCATTAACCTCTCGCCCAAATACACACGTACACACGTAGTATTTTAAATTTATTTAAATTAATTGAATATATACATAAAGACGTTTATTAAAATGCGCAAATAAAAAGCTTTGGGGTCGTATAAAGTATCTACCCAGATAGCAAGGATATAATGGTCCCGCACTGGTCCTGTGCAGGCTGCCGCGCTGGACCAGCTGCGGCTGCCAACGTTGGCGAAGCTCCGTTTTGCTCTAAGGATTTCTCATGGACCAGCCATGGCTAGCCAGTGATGGCAAAACAGTGGCTAGCCACTACAGGAAAAGAACTGGCAGAAAAATGGCTAACCATTACAGTTGAGAAATGTCAACTATTAGAATAATAGTTGACATTTCTCAACTGAAAATTATACTTTACTTTTAGCATCAGATTAAACTCATCTTTCCGTGAAATAAATTTCAAAGTATTAATTCATAATGTATTAACTACATTTCATCGCTTACATTACGACATAGTTGACCAAGCAAGTGTATTATTATATAATATAATATTCAATGAGTAATATAAGTATATTTACAATCTAACATTTTTACAATCTAACATATTTACAATCTAATATATTTACAATGACAAATTTTAATTAGAATCTTCTGAATCGGAAGTTGATGGTAAACTAGTAAAAATATTTTTTTTCACTTTCGAAAAACAAGGTACTTTATCGGTTGCAGTAGTTTTTTGAGCCAGTAGCCTTGTGGCACTCGCCTTCCTTCCACCATTTCTATCGATTGCTCCCGCCAAAAAATGTACTTTCGCATTTTGAATATCACTTTCTGTGGCTTGTGCAGTCGGGGGATTTCGCTTCAATGCGCCTGTAAAATTAAAACACATAAGATAACATACATATAAATTCAAACGATGTCAT